>NC_133622.1:230382475-230682475 GCF_048593235.1 Sminthopsis crassicaudata | reverse complement strand
TGACTTCATTTAGTTTTCACTTGAAGACAATCATAGAATCTAAAGGACTTCAGCCCTGGCAGTATACTTCTCCCCCAAATTATTTATAAGATACCAAATCCTCCAGTTTCTGTCTTTAGAGTTCTCATGCTAATCTACTTCCTTGCAAAGTAGCCCAATCTCATCACTGACTCCTAATCTCCCAACACCAACTGTCTTTCAAACAACTAGAACTAGATATCTAATAGACATCCTAAACTCAATATGGCCAAAATGTCTCATTATTTTCCTCCATAAATTCTTCTTCTGCTACCTTCCTTATTATTATACAGGGCAACACTATCTCCCCAGTCCTTCATTCTTGCAATTTAGGAATTATTCTAGGGTCTTCACTATCCCTCACTTACCCCACCCCCATATCCAATTTGTTGTCAAAGGTGTCAAAGTCCACATCTCTCACATATGCCCCCTTCTCTAATCTGATATCACTTTGCTGCAGGCATTTATCACTTGATGTCTGGACTAGTCCAATAGCTTCCTGATGTGTTTAGCTACCTCCAGTCTTTCCCCATAGTAATCCATTTTCCATTCAGCATTAAAATGATTTTCCTAAACTGCAGGTGCAATCATGTTTCACTTTCCCTCACCCTCTCCTTAAACTTCAGTAGTTTCCCATTCCTATTCCCATGAGCAAATGCAAATTGCTGTATCATTCAATGCCTTTTATAGCTTAGTTCTCTTTAATGTTTCAGCTTCCTATACTTTAAAAAACGAAAATGCCCTTTTTAATCCACTAAACACTAACCTCCTGGAGGTTCACAAAAATGGCACTGGCTTCTTCTATACCTAAAATTCTTTCTCTCCTTCTCTCTATCTACTGACTTCCCTATCTTGCTTTAAGTCTCATTTAAAATCCTACCTCCTATAGCGTGCTTTCTTCAATGTATCTTATTTCTGAGGTCTTCCTTCCCACTTTTGGTTATTTCCTATTATTCTGTACATGGCTTGCTTTCTATGTCTTTTTTTTTTTTGTGTTGTCTCCACTATTAGAATGTAAGCTTTTTGAGAGCAGAGAGTGTTTTTTTTTTGTTTGTTTGTTTCTTTTACCATTTTTTTCATTCCTAGTACTTAGCATTTAAAAAATGTTGATAGAATATTTCAAGTAAAAACATGCCTTTTTATAATTTAAACAATAACCCCAAAGAAGATTTAATCTATATGAATTCAGATTTCTGTCCTGCTGCAGGACATAAGAAACGGATGCAAATAATGGGATCTCAGGTAACTAGACAGATTTATGTCCAAAGGAAGGGAATGCTAGTTATTGTGGTACTGTACATATGCTTATTCTTTGTTTTAAGCTGATATTACTTGAGCCATATAGAATATAAATACAGCATTTGCTTGAAGATCTTTAGCAACAAGAGCATGCAACTGTAAGAGCCCTTTAAATGGGCGGACACAGTGCATCGGGAGATTGAGGCCCAGAAGTAATTTCTGTGGATATTAGGACTGCCCTTGGGCGGGATCCTGGCCATATTGAGATAGCTTCATAATGGGTGACTCTCTCGCTGATTGGCTGTGTGTGTGACCTCACAGGCCCTATGTAAGCCCATTGCAGGCAGCAACCGCCCTCTTTAACCTCCTGCTGTTCACCCTGGCTCCCCAGCCTGGGTGGCCAAGCCAAGATGGGTAGCCAAAAGAGGTAAGGGTTTTGGTAGTGAACACATGGGTCTTCTGACCAGGTGTTCACTCGGGAACCAACAAGTCAGGGCATCAGTTAGGGCATTATGTGAGTAGGTATAATAAAGGCTTTTAAGATTACACGTGGTTGTTCTTGAGTGCGCTACCGGTTATTAAGCTATAGATTCAAGAGATTGTGGCCAGAGACCTTAGAAGGCCTCAGAGGAGGCGAGCCGGGTAGAGTTCACACTGCAAAGGACAGTGGTCAAAGGTACTCTGGTGGGTCTAGGACAGACTAGTAATTGTAACTGCCAGGAGAGCACGTTACATGCAACCTCATGAAAGAGCTCATTCTCCTGAATATCTCTAATTATTAGAAAGTTTCTTCTTTTCTTTTTCCCCTCTAAACATTAAAACAAAACCTATCTCTCTGTAATGTCTATCATATTTTTTCTCCTTCTGAAGCTAAAGTGATCAAGCCTGTTCTTTATTCATGAGAGATTTTAAATACAAGAGGGTAGATAACGTCTCTTTCTCTACCTTCTCTTCCTCTTCCTCTTCTCCCCATCCTCTTCTTATCCTCCACCTTTCTTCCTGCTCTTTCTCCTCTTTCTTCCTTCTCTTTTTCCCCAGTTCCTTCCATCTATTCTATTAATGGCATCTCTAGATTCATCAACTTATTCTCTTTTTTAGCTACCCAGAACACAGTTCTCTAGATGTACTCCGATCAGCACAAACTTCAACTTTTCTCTTTCAGAGATCTGAACCTCTATTCATGTAACCTAAAATTGCTAAGTGTATTATTTCATGTCATTTAATAGTATTGATTGCAATGTATACACGTTTTATCTCAGAGTATGATTAGACTCACCCTAGAAGAGAAACCATTCCATTTCATCAAAATGCCTTTGTAGTCCTTTGACATTGGCTCGAGAACCCAGACTGAACCCAATGCAACAATGAAACATAAATAGAATCAATTTGTATTTGTAACTACTATGAATAATAATAATTATGCAATAACAGTAAACAATAGGGGTTATGGCTAATCATACAATATCCAAACAAGCCTTTGGAAAAATGGCTCTCTTTTCCACTGAGGAGGAAGATAAGTTCTAGTATAAGTCAGAGAAACTCAAGAATATCAAATTGTATTCTTACCAACAAAGCAAAGCAACAAGAAATTGTCATTCTCTTTCCAAGGTAGAATTTGCTTCTATTTCATATAAGGACAATAAATCCTGTAGCAGAACGAGTAGTGCAGCTATAGAGATGAGTCATAGTAAATTGAATAGATGAAAAATTTTAGTCCCATTGCATTCAGCTGATTTTGTGTAGACAGATTCTTCGATATTGGATCAAAATCACTGACGAGAATGCCATTATTATTCATTGTTAATAAAGTTGAATGTTAATTGAGCAGAGGAGTTTCATAGGGGCTCTAAAACAATTTTAAAACAGGAAAACCTGAAATCAAACCCTACTGGTCAAAAATACTTGTTATATGACCAGTGAGTCAGATAACTTTATTAGACTTAATCTGTAAAAAACTTGTCAATCTTTATTTATTGATAAAAGTAGTTTGTACAACAGGAAGCCAAAACCTGTAGCAATATAATAGTGGTTCAAAAAATTCCCCCCCCCCCAAAAAAAAAAAAGTTTTACCTTCTTAATTGTCCATTTAAAAACTCCTTTCTACTAAGAAAACCAAAAAAGTTACTCAACATCAATAATTATTTTTAAAAAGAAGAAAGAAATCAACAATTTACAATATGGAAAAGTAACAGCTCTAGAGCAGATTTAGGTTGAAATCCTATTTTTGATATCTATGTCTATCTTTCTCTGTCTCTTTATTTATTTATATCTATATATCTACACATATATATACATATATGGGTACATATATATGTACATAAATGTATATAGATATTAATATTTAATATGTTTAATTATTTATATATACTAATGATTTGTTATATGATCTTATTCAGTTCACTTAATGACAGTCCCCAGTTTTATCATCTGAAAAAATTATGGAGTTAGACTAGAAGATCTTTGAGTTACCTTTCAACCATTGATAAAGGATCCTAGGATCCTTCAGAAAGACTTAGAAAAATCTCTTAATTTTTTTTCTCTAGAACCATGTCATTTCATAATTATGCCCAGAGTTAATGACTATTATAGAGGTTTCCCCCTCAAGACATATCCAGTATTATTGTAGTTTATGCAGATGAATGGTCTTCTGAAAGCTCAACGATGTTCTACTGCTAGCAAAAGGGAGATCTTGAAGAATACACTGAATTTATTTTATTAGAATATTAGAATATTAATGATATTCCTTATATCATATAATAGTTTATATAATTCAGAATGATTTTATATCCATTATCTTACTTGATCCTTATAACCACTCACTTAACAGATGAAAAATTATGATACAAAGGTTAAGTGCCTTGTCAAAGGTCTCATAGAAATTTGATATCTAGGCCAGTGTTGCCATTGATATTAAGACAGTAAATTATCTGGAACAAATATAAATGAAGAAAGATGTAGATATTACAGAACTAAACAAGAGGTCAATAGTGTTGTAATATTATGACCCAGATCCAAAATCCATTCAAAAAACAAATCTGAGGCCTGAGGACACTGCAGTACTTTCATATAACACATTCTTTCTGTTACCCTTCTTTTAATAATTGTGGGGAAAATATTTAAAGACATTTTATAGCATATAGTTCACACTCCTTAGTCACTTGAAATCTAGTTCAACTAATTAGCTTTGTGATTAGTGATACTTGCCTTATCTCGTCTTAATTTCTTCATTTATAAAATAAGGATAAAGAATCCTAAAGTTTCTTCCAGATTAATTGCTTCTAAAGTCTCTTTGTAATTTTGTATTCTATGTCTTAATATTTTATTCTGGTTCTAACATATTTTGTTTTGTTTTGCTTTTTATTTAGTTTTAGGGTGTGCATATGTTTTTTTTAATTTTATTTTTCTGCATTTTTCAAAATTATTTTGAAATACTTGTGAAGCTTGTTTTCAACATTAATTTTTTTCAACATTAATTTTTATATATTTTTGTTACAAATTTTTCTTCTTTCCTTTCTTACGCCACCATTCCGCAAGACAGCAAGCAATCTAAGTTAAATATATGCAATTCTTTTAAACATATTTCTATATTTGTCATGTTGTACAAGGAAAATCAGATCAAAAGCAGAAGAAATATGTTTTATGTTTTAAGGTACATTCCAACTATGGCATTCTATGTTCCATGTTCCAAGGTGCTACTCATTTTATCATAATATGTTCTAATGGCTAATTCATTTTGGACGTCCTTTGGAGAAATTATGAAGCATCTTTTAGCTCTAGCATTTTGTTTTTAGTTCAAAATTCCTTCTAAATCAAATGTTATATTTTCTAAAATGATAAGATCTTTTGAGTATTTCTTATTCAATGTTCTTCATTTGAAGAATGTGGTTTTGATCATAAATTAAATATCTCTGATTTTTTGAACAGAGAGAGAAATAAGTGAAAGAGTTTTCCCCTATCCATGGATACAAAAAGCAATCATAAAGAAATACTTTTTGCCAACAGAAATGAGTGCCCTATATTTACATGGGGGGAAGTTAGATTCTGAATAATTGCAACTCTTGATTTCATCCTTTCATTAAGTTACTGAAGGGAAAAATTATCTAATGAGTATTCCTTTGATTTCAATAATAACAAAATCACTAAATATTTAAAGTTAGATAGAACCTCAGAGATGATTTATCTGTCCCATGACTGAAGCAGAAATCTTTCTATAATGCACCCAACTAGAATCTCTTTTTACCAATAACCTCTGAGAAGAGGAAATATACTAAAAAATAATGCTGAGATTAATAACTCATATAATGGAGTTTCCTTTTGTCAGTGATCTCCTTGCCCTAGTTGTCGACTCTCTGGGTCAAAGATTATGGTAATTTTAATTACTTTATTGAATAATTACTAATATACATCTTGACTAATATTTCTATCTTAACATTCTTATTTTAAAATTTTGAGTTCCATATTTTCTTCCTACATCCCACTTTTCCTCTATGAAATCATTCAAGACATAATGGATCCCTCTAAAATGTCTTCATTATTAACTATTCTCATCTTTTATGATTGTTGCCTGTAGAGACATTTCTCTCTCTGAGAATGCCATGTATGCCATGTCAACTGGTTGGGCGAGCCCCCCCAAAAAAAGGGCGTGGCCTCTGAATCAGGAGATTGTATCTTGCAAGTGTTGAAGGAACTGCTAATAGGTTCCTTGAGATGGTGAGGGGTGTGTCCTCTTGCTAGATCTCCACCTAGAGTGCAGCACTAACTCTAAGTGTCTCTCTTCTGTGGATCCACCTATGCAGTACTTAGTGGGCTAGGCATGGGTAATCCCAGGAGAAAATTAGGTATAAATAAACCCTGAGAGAGATGCACATAGATAGATACATACACTTGCTCTTGCTTCCTGCTAACCCCTGCTGAGATTAGCAATAAAGAAAGGCTTTTTTGCACCTCAAGATCAGAGCTCATCTTCATATGTATCTGGGATATCCCAAAGACTGGTAGGTATGGCCCTGGCAGTATAGAATAGTGTGCATGGACAGGACAGGCCGGTACAGTTGCCAATTCACTAAGGTGTGAGGTCAAACTGTAGGGTTGTATTAATTTGCATTTTTCTTATTATTACTGATTTGGAGCATTCTCTTAAATGAGGAAATGCCCTCTGTGAATGCAGTTTGGCACCTCTGCAACCTAGAGAATGTGAAGGGATCTACAGAACATGAAAAGGTTTCCTGTGATCTCACTCACACAGTATGTATCAGAGGCAAGATTAGAGTCCAAGTTTTCTTGGTTTCAAGTCCAGGTCTTTATCTCTTACTATCTCTCATAAGCAAATGAATACAGAGTAGTTTGGAATTTCTAGAGCACTCCATTAGAAACTTTGTTGATACTCACCCCCAGCCATGAAATAATCAGTAGTCTAGTTTTGATTTTCTCCACTTTGAAAACTGCTTAAATATACTACATATTATTTATCCCACATCTTGTCCTAGAAATCTCTATGTCCAAAATAAGTTTGTATGTGTCTGTGTGTGTGTTTCTGAGTGTGGGAAATCATTTTTTCCCCAGGGAGGGGTGGTGGGGAGCTCCATTTTGATACAAGAAGAATGAAGCTGTGCTTCTGCAGGTGGGTGTTGTGCATGTAGGTGTACTTCAATCTCCTTGTATGAGAGCAAACCATTTCCTGAAACATCTCTTCAAACTCTGAGATAAATCATTAGTAGACATGCATTTTTCTCCTCCAAAATGACAGGCAGATTTAGGCTATTAACAGAGAAGCAGAACTCTAAAAGGAAACCATTATCAGCTTTCCCAGAGCTTAGTTACTTCACAGATTTCTGTCTTTCTTTTTCTCCTGGGTGTGTTGTCTGCAGGACACAGTGAGCCTGCAGTAGAATCTTGAAAGTTGTTCATGCTAACGTCTGGGTAAAGGTTGCCCTCCATTGATATTCCTTGGTCTTAGAAGTTAGAAATAGCTTTTCAAAAGCTACAGTCCCTGCTGGATGCTGGTTGCAGGTACTTATGATTTAGTCCCTTCCTTTGTCTTCTCTTTCTTCATTACAGCAGGTAAAATGCAGCATAACCTTAGAAACTGGAGGGGGGAAAAGAAAGATGGACTGGTGACAAAAAATATGGATTATACATAAGACTCTTAATAAATGTGTATATGCGGCTGAAGGTGTCTTTGCTGCTAATTTAGACTTGGTACTGCATTATTAGCCTTTCTCCTTTTTCAGTAATACAAAGAGTGCTTTATCTAATGTAGAAGCCCAATAGCACAAAACTATAGAAAGTACGATTAATTTGAAGTTAACTCTAATGTTTATACAATTTTATCTGCTCACTGATGCAAAACATCTTTCCATAGTATAAACTATAAACTATCCAGGCTTGTTTATATTCTCCCATAGGAGATTCTAAGGGAGGGAATCCAATGCGCTGGGGAAGGAATGTGTCATATCCTCTTGAGATTTGGGGATGCCAATGGAGCACCCAGGCTTTCCTCTTATTAACCCTTGTGTTTAGTATACAACAGATCCATTTTCTTTTGCCATCATGTACTTCTTTGATAACACCATTTATCTCAGTTCTTTTAAAGTTATCATTTCTCAGACTCTTAATAAGACTAAAATCATGTATTATATTTGTCATGTGTTGTAGCCAGTTCAACCCTGCTGTGTGTCTCTCCATTGCCCTAAGATAATAAGGTGTTAGAAACAGAAAGGACATTAGAGATAAGGTTTCATTTTACAAAATAAAGGAAGGAACTTCAAAAGATATTATCTCATCCCTTAAATTTTGAAAGTGAGAAAACTGAGTTTTGGAAAGTGAATATAACATTTCCAGGGTCACATGTAAGTTTTGGAACAAGTATTCTATCCCAGGTATTTGGATCCCTAGTAATTTCCTATATCATCATAGTCCTCTTTTATGTTTTAATCGAATTAGATTAAATTTTCTTTTCCCAATAAAATATTTATCTTAAACCAAATATTCTAAGGCTAATCCATTGTTTGAATAAAAATAGCATCCTACTTTTGGAGACATAGGTTGATCAAAAAGGCAGAGCTTAAGCTTAAGAGTATTACAGATAATTATTAGCCCCTAGAATTATGCTATTCTGTCTCTAATTTCCATGTTTTTCCAGACTACTTTCTTTTCCTGGAACATAATCTCTTCTCAAACTCATCTCTTAGAAGCCTTAGTTCGCTATAGTGTTCTAATCAAATGTCACTTGTTATTGAGAGACTTTCCAAATCTATCTAGCCTTCAGTTCTTGCTCCTTCTTCCAAGGATCTTGGAGTTCTTTATCTATTGGAGTATCTTTATCATGTGTCACCAGAATTCCAGTTCTTCCTTGTCTATAGTCAGATAGATATCATATCCCACATGGTCTGTAGGTTAGTTTTATATCACTTCTATTATTTCATTTTTCTTGCAAATAAACTGAACTATTTATTATTCTTCACAATTGGCTTGCTATCTTCTACTTCCATGCTTTTAAACAAGTTGTCTCTCAAGTAAAGAAGATATTACAGCTTCCTTCTCGTGTCTGCTTCTCTCAATCCTATCTTCCTTCAAGACTCAATTTATCTGTGACATACTCTGTGGAGTCTTTCTGAAACTCCTATTTCATTAGAGAAGAGGAGAGAAGAGAGTACAGGAGAAAAGAGGAGGAAGGAGGAGATGAGAGAGATGGAAGAGAGAGAAAGAGAGGCAAAGACAGAGATAGAGAAAGAAAGATAAAGACACAGAGAGAGAAAAAAGAGAGGGGGAGGGGGGAAAGGAGAGGAAGAAAGAGAAAAAGAGGGAAAAGGAAGAGGAGAGGGACAGGGAGATGGAGAGAGAACTGGATTACAAAATATACTTTCTCTTAGATTCTCTACAGATACAGCAGTAAACAAAAAGCATGATCTTTACCTTTGGGTTATGACCAGGAGACTAAATGATAATGCTACTCTATTCCCATTGGACATATGCAAGTATGAAAAAATCTTACAATTTTATTCATATTCTAGTCAAATTATAATATAGGGATAATATACTTTTGAAGGAGAAATTAAACCTAATAATAAGACAAACATATAAGATTAAAGTTCTCTAATCAAATAATATAATCAGTTTTGGAAAACAACAGCATTAGATTGTTGTTGTTGTTTTTCTTTGCAATAGTATTTTGTTTTTTTTAAATATATGTTAAGAATTTTCAACATTCAAATTTTTTCTTTTTTATCATAACTTTTTATTGACAAAACATATACATGGGTAATGTTTCAACATTGACCCTTGCAAAAACTTTGTTCCAACTTTCCCTTCCTTCCCTTACCCCCCCCCCAGATGGCAGATAGTCCCATACATGTTAAATATATATCTTAAATACAGTATACAACATTCACTTTTGTAAGATTTTGAACCCGGAATTTTTCTCCTGCTTTTCTTGAGCTCTCTTCTCCCTAGAACAGCAAGCAATCTGATACATATTAAACATGTGAAATCCTTGTAAAGAAATTTCCAAATTGGTCATATTGTTTGAGAAAATTCAGAACAAAAGTCAAAAAACACATGAGGAATAAAACGGAAACAAAAAGATAAAATTATCATGCTTTGCTCTACTTTCAGTCTCCATAGTTCTTTCTCTGAATGTCAATGGCATTCCTGATCTATTGGAATAGATTATTTGCTTTAAGAACTATATACATGTGCAGACATTTGGCTACCAAATATATTTAATATGGCAATTCAGGCTTAACGTATGCTTTAGCAAACAGTTCTCAAAATTAGAGTTAGGATTTTATATATATATACATATGTATATGTATATATAAATATAAATTTATACATAGACATATATAAAATTATATATATGTATATATAAATATAAATTTATACATAGACATATATAAAATTATATATATGTATATATAAATATAAATTTATACATAGACATATATAAAATTATATATATGTATATATAAATATAAATTTATACATAGACATATATAAAATTATATATATGTATATATAAATATAAATTTATACATAGACATATATAAAATTATATATATGTATATATAAATATAAATTTATACATAGACATATATAAAATTATATATATGTATATATATATATATATATATATGCAGGGAAAGGTGGGACACAACACAAAATGCAATGATTAAATATTAGGAGTAGATTACTTCAATATAAGAAGACTTGATATTAGGTATTTCTGATGATCATCATTGAATTACTTTGGCTTTTTGTTTTATGGTGTTTCTGTTTCTGTTACATTCTTGCTTACCATATCCACATGATAATTTCCCTTCTCAAAATTATTCCATTGTGAGATCTCTTAAGTTTGATCTATAACCGGATTTGTGTAATTCTGATTATAATGAATAACATATAGATTTGGTTTATAGATAAGTGATTGATGAGGGCATTTTGCATACAAATACAAACACAAACATACACACACACACACACACACACACACACACACACACACAAATCAAAAGGGAGAACTAAAGGAATTAAAATAGCAAGTGGTAGTGGTAATGGAGTGAACCACACTGACTCCATCTTGTCAATTCAGTCTGGAGTTTGATTAGTTCTCTTTTTATTCAATTTTATGTCCAGTCTCATTTCCGTCCTTTGAGAAAATTTTATTCTGTTGTGGAAATTGTAAGGAAACGTCATTGCATTGTTTAACTCTAATCTTTGGTAGCTGAGATACTGGACTATGTGTACCTGCTGCTTAGATACCCTTATCTAAGTACTTTAGCTATTCTCAACAGAAGTCCAGTCAGAACTGAAGATTGATGCAAGCAAGGAATTATCTCACAATTATGCATTTCAAGCAACTTCTGTGTCTTAACTTAATACTAGCCCTATAGTGGTCAATCAGTCATTGTTTCCATTTTCCTTTGATTGAATACAGACACTTGAGGGGAGTGGGACACTTCTTTTTCTGGTTTCAGAGAATTGCATGTGTTTATTTTTCTCCTCCCAATTTGTAAAATATTTAATATTTCTTTCAATTAGGAATCAGATAACCCAAATTTGAATCCTGGTTAATTGTATTATTTTAATTAATTGGTCTCATTTAAATAATCATTTTAATGAATAAAATTCTGTCTCCTATATTTGGGATCCAATCCCAAAGCTGAAGAAGGTGACTAGTCCTAATTTCTTATGCAACTGCATGCATTGCTTAAAAACACAAACAAACAAACAAAAAACAATATACTCATGAAGCTCAATCTTTGTTTCCTTGGTCATTTCATTTTTCACTTGTCTTGAGAGAGGAAGGAAAAAATTCAGGAATTCCTATCTTCCTGGACAAAAACAAACAAATAAGTAAATAAACTAACAAAAACATTATCACGTACAACTTTAGGTGCCATATAAGAGATATAAATGTTTTAAGCTATGCTTATATCTAAGTAATTGAAATAAAAGTCATTTTATAGATGCTCAAGAATTAGGGAATGGTTGAATAAGTTGTGGTATATGAAGGTAATGGAATATTAATGTTTTATAAAAATGATGAACATTCTGATTTTAGAAGGGCCTGGAAAGAATGACATCAATTGATGTTGAGCAAAACACGCAGAACCAGAAATACTTTGTACACAGTAACAGCAAGAATGTGAAATGATCAACTATGAAAAACATGATTCTTCTCAATGGTCCAGTGATCCAAAGCAATACAATAAATTTTGTATAGAAAATATCATCTGTAGCCAGAAAAAGAACTGTGAAGATTCAATGTAAAACAACACATTATGTTCACTTTTTATTGTTTTTGTTTTCTCTCATGGTTTTTCCTTTTTATTCTGATATTTCTCTCCCAATAAGATTCATAAAGAAATGTGAATTTAAAATAAAATAAAGAAATATTAGATCATTTCCCAACATAAAGATGACTCAGTGAATAGAGCACAGTACATAGAGTCAAGAACACTCAAATTTAAATCTGGTGTCATATACTTACTATGTGTATGATCCTAGGAAAGGTACCTAAGCTTTGTTTGTCTCAGTTTCTTCATTGAATAAAAGGAGATCATATTAATATGTACCAGACATATTTGTGTAGATAAAATGAGATATTTGTAAAAATACTTTGAAAAACTTTCTCATTTCACTAGTGAAGTAACTAAGACCCAAAAAGACTATATGAATTATTTAAGTTCATTTAGGTAATATCAGAGGTAGAATTTGAACTAACGTTGTCTGATTCCTGAAACAATGCTTTTTCCAATTTATCATGAATTGAAATTTCATTGGACTGAAAAACTCCCCTACCTCTTCCAATTCATAAGTACACATGGATCTGTGGAAGTGGAACTATTTTCAACCAAAGAGATCAAGTTTTAATTTCACCTAGACCAGATTAATGTACTTAAGAATTTTACCTTTAATAGAAGGCATCAGACACACTACCATATATCACTGGCAAATAAGTCAGTCTCAGCTATCAAATGTGCTCTGAGTCAGATCTCTCTCAGAATAGGGGACAAATTGTTCCCTCTCTTTTGGCATAGAGACTTTTGAGCAGCTCCTTCCTCAGTCCCATTACATCCAAGCCATTCATTCTTTTGAAAGATACACATCTTTCAGACACCGAGAATCAAATATCTTCCATCAAAGGTGGTAGGGTGAAGAAAGGGAAGCAATGGAAAGTGCTCATACTTTGACCTATAGCCTATTAGCTAAGAATTTTAAACTCTACATATCTTGATTTTAGAATTTTTTTTCCACTGCATAGGACATCATGATACTGATTTTTATACTTTGTCCAAACAGCTTTAAGTGAATGACTTTATTTTGTGTTTCTTGTCTCTGGAGAGAAAAAAAGTATACTACAACAAGAATAAGGATAATGCACCATCTCCTTTTAATTACAGAAAAAAATAATAGAAATTTAAAAAGATAGTTATAAGAAAGATGGAGAAAAAGGTATAATAATGAATCAAAATATTCTGTGGAGATTTATTTTCCCTGAACTAGAAAAGTAAGATATTAGAGAAGGAAGATTCTCCATCCTATTGTTTGATTTGTTTTTAGTCTGGGTGAGTGTTATATAGAGGAATTCTTTGCAGAGTGATTAGTGTAAGCTAATCAGACCACTCCTCCAAGGATACATGATACTTTCTAGGCCATCTTGGATCAACTCCTTGTGCTGTATTGGCTGCTTGATTTCCTACTTCTTCTACCCACCCTTTATTAAGGTGAATTTGAAAGATTTGTCACTATCTGCCTAATAGATTAAGTATCTCTTCTAATATTTTCTGCCCCACTTGTGGATGTCCTACTAAACCAGGACTACATATCTACCTATCTACCTACCTATTATCTACCTGTCTGTCTGTCTATCTGTCTGTCTATCTATCTATCTATCTATCTATCTATCTATCTATCTATCTATCTATCATCTATTTATCTATCTAATCTACCTATCTATCCATCTATCTCTTTTCCTATCATTTATTAGACACACAAAAAAGTAAGAGATCATTACTTCTGCTTATGTCACAGGATATAGAACTGGAATTTATATAGCTGCCTCTGATGAGTAAATTTTTGTCATTATTTCACTGAAGAAATCATTTTGGAGATTATAGCTACCCACTATGTAATGGCCCATTAGTATCTACATATTCATTTTATAGCTAGACAAGCTGAACTATAAAGAGGTGTTTAACTTACAAAAGGTTCAGTGAGAGGTCTATCATTGAGCTGGAACTCAAGAAGAGACCTTGATTTTGAATTTGCTTAATTATTTGTATTTCTATAGCACTTTAAGGATTTAACACTCTTTCCTTTTTTGAAGCTCAGTGAAAAGTTAAGTGCATTTAGGGTCAGAACACCTAAGTTAAAATTCTCATTTTGACGTTTAGCCACTGTGTGATATTAGGTAAATTACTGATTCTCTGGTACCACATTTTTTAATCTATAAAATGATGGGATTGTACTAGATGATCATAAATATCCTATACAGATCTAAATCTGTGGTCCTATGATTCTATAAACAATCCTGTGAGGTATATTGTTTCAAATACATACAACATTTCTGTAAACAATTGGAAAACTATCAATTGCTCACGGGTAAGCCAAGCTAATATAATAAAAATATCAATTTTGCCTAACTTGATCTACATTTTCAGTGGCATACAAATGAAATTACCAAAATTTATTTTATATAAGTAGAAAAAATAATAACAAAATTCATCTGAAAGAACAAAAGGTCAAGAATATCAGGGGAATTAATGAAAAAAATTATAAAGCATGGTGGCTTAGATTTAAACCTAAATCTGTATTATAAAGCAGTAGTCATTGTAAAACCATTTGGTAATATCAATACAATAGAGTGCTGGATCACTGGAATAGATTAGATACATATGACACAATAATCAAGAACTATAATAATCCAGTACTTGATAAAGCCCCAAACTCTAGCTTCTGGAATAAGAATTAACCATTTGACAAAAATTGCTGGGAAAATTGGAAAATAATATATCAGAAACTTGGCATAAACATCTCACACCCCATACCAAAATAAGGTCAGAATGGGTATATGATTGGGGCATAAAGGATGATACCATAAACAAATTAGGAGAGCAAGGGATAATTTACCTATCAGATCTTTGGAGAAGGGAGGAATTTATGAGCCAAGAAGAATTATAAAATTATGAAAGACAAAATGGTCAAGTTTGATTACATTAGATTAAAGTGTTTTTGCCCAAATAAAACAAACTGCAACAAGATTAAAAGAGAAGTATAAAGCTGGAAAAACATCTTTACTGACAGTGTTTCTGACAAAGGTTTCATTTCTAAAATATATAAAAAAACTGTCAAATTTATAAGAATACAAGTCATTCCCTAATTGATAAATGCTCAAAGGATATGAATACATACATATGAACAATTTTCAGATAATCAAATTGAAGCCATCTACAGTTATATGAAACAATTTCCTTAAATCACTATTGATTGGAGAAATGCAAATCAAAACAAATCTCAGGTACCACCTCGCATCTTTCAGATTGGCTAAGATGAAAGGAAAAGATATGATAAATATTGGAGGGGATGTGGGAAAACTGAGATATTAATGCATTGTTAATAGAGTTGTGAAATGATCCAAACATTCTGGAGGGAAGTTTGGAACTATGCCCAAAGGACTATAAAACTGTGCATACCTTTTGACTAAGCAGTGCCATTCATTACTGGGTCTGTATGCCGAGGAAATCTTAAAGGAGGGAAAAGGACCCACATGTGCAAAAATGTTTGTAGCAGCTCTTTTTGTGATAGCAAAAAATTGGAAAATGAGTAGATGTCCATCGATTGGGTAATGACAACAAGTGGAATATTATTGTTCTTTAAAAAATAACGAGTAAGATGATTTTAGAAAGGCTTGGAAACATTTACATGAACTGATGTTGAGTGAAAGAAGCAGAACCAGGAATACATTGTACACGATAATAGCAAGAATGTACTATGGTCAACTATGAAAGACTTGGTTGTTCTCAGTGATTCAGTGATCCAAAGAAATTCCATTAGACTTTGGACAGAAAATGACATCTGCACCCAAAAAAAGAACTTAAGGGACTAACTGCAAATCAACATATATTATGTTCACTTCTTTTGTCTTTATTTTTTTCTTATTATCTCTCCATAGATTTTTTTTTGCACTGATTTTTCTCTCCCAACATGATTCATAAAGTAATGTGTATTAATAATAAATAAATTTACTAGGAAAGAAAAAAGAAACAAATTTGGATGGAATTGGATGATTATATACTTATTATATTATTAATCTTGTATATATATATATATATACATATATATACATGTGTGTATATACATACATATAATACATATACTTGTATATGCATACATGCATATATAATATACACTACTTTGTTCTGGTTCCTGGGTCCCCATAAATATATATTCACAAGTGTATGTATTTGTATATACATAAATGTATATTTTCTATATGCATGTGTTTATATACACATATACCTTTCTTTATGTCTCTCTGTCATTGTCTACCTCCCTCCATCCTTCTGTGTATGTGTGTGTGTGTGTGTGTGTGTGTGTGTGTGTGTGTGTCTCATAAGGATTACTTCCAGGATACCTCCTAAGGCATCCTGTTCCATTAATTCTGTTATTCAATTGTTTGAGTCATGTTTAATTCTTCATTACTCTTTTTGTGGTTTTCACAGCAAAGATACTGGAATGACAACATTTCTTTTCATTTCCTTTTCCTTTTTTTTTTTTTTTTTTTTTTTTTTTTTTTTTTGCAAATGAGGGAATCGAGGCAAACAGATTTAAGGTTTAAGGTACTTGCTCAGGATCATACAGCTAATAAACATCTGAATCCAATTTTGAACTCAAGAATATGAGTCTTCCTGACTCCAGGTCTGTCATTCTATCCACTGGGCCACATAGAGTTCCACTGGTGATACACTCTAATTGTTGGGAAGTTTTTCCTAATATTGTATTTAAATTTGTCTCTCTTCAAATTCTATCCATTGCCTTATGTGCCAGGCAGAATATACCTAATTCATTACTTTGATAAATAGGATGAAAATTTGTGAAGATATCCATTATATCCTCCATAAATATTTCTTTCTCAAGGCTAATTACCCCTGGTTCTTTAAAAATCCCCATCCCAGGGATCTTGAAGCCTTTGATCACCTTGGCTCACCACATCACAGAATATTAGATTTTGTGAGGATCTTGTTGTCCAACTATTTCAACTTGAATCTGAAAAAGTCCTACGACTTTGTTGACAAACGTTCATACAGTTTCCTTCAGTGATGCTCCCAAGCCAGCACATTTTATTTATTTCTATAATTCTGGTCTTGGTATCTTAGATGTGCAGAGAAGGAGATTATGGCTCAGGGAGGCTTACTTTAGTTACAATTAAAACTGATGAATGTTAGTTTGTAATCCAAGTCTTGTTTACCTTTATTTTCAGGTCCCCATTGTCTTTCACTACACTGACTGAATAATTTAACTGCATAGGAATGATATATACCTACTTCTCTATGCTTAGAATTCCTTCTAACTTAAAAGGACGTCTTGTATATGGAAATAGTGAGCTACAGTAGATTTGTCTCTAAGTATTATGTTTGAATCAAATGGACAGGGAAGTCAACGATATCTTACTAAAACAGATTTATTTCCCTTAAGTGTTAAAGCATATAGAAATATATGTGTGTGTATTATGTGTGTGTGTTGTGTGTTGTGTAATGCTTCAGAGTTTATTTTATTTTTAGTCATAAAAAGTAAGAGAGAAGTAGTTGTGTGGAGGGAATGAAATATCAGTTCTTAAGATATTATTTAAATTATTCTAGTAATTTTATTTGGTAGGCAATAAAAATCTCTATATTCACCTTCCTATATATTATGATTTATAAGCAGATGAGATATGGATAAAGGTACAAATATAGATATAGATATGGACAGACATAGAAATAGACATAGACTCAGACACAGACACAAACATAGACATAGACATATATTCAGACAATAGTCAGACATAGATCTGCTTTTCTTAAATTAACTTCTGAAATCTAGCATTTTCCATGGAAAGGATCTTGGGCTTTATTTCAGGATTGAATTCCTTGCACATGTTTAACGTATAATGGGGGAGGAAATGGGGGAGGAAGTGGGGAGAAAGGAGGGAAAATATTAGAACAGGTTTTTGTAGGGGTGAAAGACAAAATTTATCCATGTATATATTTTGAAAATAAAAAGCTACAATTAAAAAAAAAAGAATTGTATTCCTGTCACACATCAGTATTATTTTGGGCAAGTCATTTTAGTTTCCTTAGTTACCTCAAACGTAAAAAGGCAAGAAAAGAACTCTAAATTATTGATATTTATTAGATAGTGTTTCATATTCTAAGGAAATTCAATTGATGAATGTGAAATGGAAATATACCTTGATCAATATACCTGCCAAGGAAAATACCTGCAATAGGACTGATGAATTTCAGATAAGATTTTTTTTTTAAATGTCCAAATAATACTAACAATCTCAAAACAAAACAGTGCCTCTCCATTTAAAAATATAGTTGATTGGTAAGTGTTTATATATATTTTATGGGAAGAATCATTCCTTCTTTTTCACATACACACATAAACACACACCTCTTCATTCCCTATTAATTTGATGTTTTGTTTTTAAACATAAAGAGTGTCTCTTTAAGTTAGTTTTTGATAGAATTTTTAACTTGCTTTAATGGGATTTCAGGAGACTTGATTATTTCTTTCAGTAAATGCAGGCTGTTAACTTTTCCTCATTCTGAGTGTGTGTATGTGTGTGTGTGTGTGTGTGTGTTGTGATGTTTTACTTTTAGTAAATGCAAGCTGTTAAGTTTTCTTTATTCTGAGTGTGTGTATGTGTGTGTGTGTTACATGGTTTTCTTTTAGTAAATGCAGGCTAACTTTTTCTCATTGAGTGTGTATGTGTGTGTGTGCGTGTGTGTTACATGTTATTTCTTTTAGTAAATGCAGGCTGTTAACTTTTCCTCATTCTGAGTGTGTGTGTGTGTTACATGTTATTTCTTCTAGTAAATGCAGGCTGTTAACTTTTCCTCATTCTGAGTGTGTGTGTGTGGGGGGGGGGCATGTTTTTCTTTTAGTAAATGCAGGCTAACTTTTCCTCATTCTGAGTGTGTGTATGTGTGTGTGTGTGTGTGTGTGTTGTGATGTTTTACTTTTAGTAAATGCAAGCTGTTAAGTTTTCCTTATTCTGAGTGTGTGTGTGTGTGTGTTAAATGTTATTTCTTCTAGTAAATGCAGGCTGTTAACTTTTCCTCATTCTGAGTGTGTGTGTGTGTGTGTGTGTGTGTGTGTGTGTGTGTTACATGTTATTTCTTTTAGTAAATGCAGGCTGTTAACTTTTCCTCGTTCTGTGTGTGTGTAGGGGGCATGTTTTTCTTTTAGTAAATGGAGGCTGTTAACTTTTCCTCATTCTGAGTGTGTGTGTGTGTGTGTGTGTGTGTGTGTGTGTGTGTTACATGTTATTTCTTCTAGTAAATGCAGGCTGTTAACTTTTCCTCATTCTGAGTGTGTGTGTGTGTGTAGGGGGCATGTTTTTCTTTTAGTAAATGGAGGCTGTTAACTTTTCCTCATTATGAGTGTGTGTGTGTGTGTGTGTGTGTGTGTGTGTGTGTGTGTGTGTGTGTTACATGTTTTTCTTTTGTCTAGAGTCGAGCTCTTGCCTAATTCTTTGTAGTGGCATCTGCTGGGAAAATCTGGGATTACAACAGGGGTATAATACCTCCCTCCCCCCACCTCTGCTCTCTCCCCACTTCCAACCTTTAAGTAACTCTAATTAACCCTGAATGAAGTAACTCAGTATGTTGCCCAGAGTAAACCCAGGGAAGAGGGATTGCATTTTTTAGGAGGAGGCCATATGTATCCATTAAAGAGGGAGGAACTTCTCCCCTACCACCTGACCGTGCTACTTTCTTTCACTACTTCCCACTGAAAAAGATACAATTATCTTGCTGGGAGTTCCTGGACGAGATTATAACTAACCATCCACCCCTCCTGTCTCTCCCAGTAGTAACATAAACATTGTCTGATGAGCTGCTGGGATGGGTAGAAATTGACATGAGTGTGGGACCACAGATACAGTCAAAGGAGACCACATTTACAACCATTCTTACAAGGTTACTCTTAGAAGACTCTAAGTACATAAACAAACTTTTCCTATTTCCAGGAGTCCCCTTATCTACACACTCATCAGTCAAGTTCTGATACTTGTTGCCAGCTTGACAATTTCTAGTCTGGGGCTGTTTTCCTGAAAGTGCTTTCTCTTTCCATTGATCAGCAAGATGTTCAGTTTTTTCCGGGTGTCTTCACCCAGCCTATTTACAAAGCTCAATTTCCTTCACGAAGCTCCCCCTGTCTCTTATTTCTTTATTTCTTTTTGCTTTTATCCATGCAAGGTCAGAATTCTGGGTTCCTAAAGCAGCCCCTTTCTTTATTCCAAGTGAAAAACAATTGCTAGCCCCTGTGTTCCTGGAGAATGAGGATACTGATGAATACAGTCTTTTCAAACGAGGAAAACCATCTTGGATCCTGCTTGTAGATGAATTCATAGCTCTCCCTAGAAATGCACAGACGGACACGCGCTCGCATGCACACACACACACACACACACACACACACACACACACACACACACACTCTACTGTACAGTGAATGCCTTCATGAATCTGTAGCTAATCATCTTATTAGTATTCTCTGCTCCGCTTGTGGCTTACTTGCAGCAACAGAGGGCTGAGCAAAATGCAGTAGAACAGGGACAGAGACAGTGCTGGCAATCATCTCGATGCAGCCTGCCCGAATGTAGGGGGGTGAGGGGATGCAGCAAAGCAAGATTAATAACCTTGCCATAATCCCGGGCACCCTGGAAGGAGACACCTCTGGTGACTGACCTGCTCCTGTCGTGATTAATCTGGCTGGGAGAGAGTGAGCCGGAATATCCACCAAGGTCTAGGGCTTGCAGGGGTGGGGGCCCTGCTTTGGAGGTTCTGTGCATTCTCCACCCATCTGAGAAGGTAGCAGTGAGCCACACCATCTGCGGCACCAGGCAGCGATTGGAGGCTACCTCTGACAGTTTGCACTACAGTGGTTTGTGTGTTTGTGTCTGTGTGTCTGTGTGTGCGTGCGCCCCCTGTGAGTGTGTGTGGATGTGTGTGGATGAAACAGAGAGAGAGAGAGAGAGAGAGAGAGTGTGTTGGAGTGGGGGACAGAAAGAGGGAACGAGAGAGAGAGAGAGAGAGAGAGAGAGAGAGAGAGAGAGAGAGAGAGAGAGAGAGAGAGAGAGAGAGAGAGAGAGAGAGCAGGTAAAGAGGTAGAGTAGTAGAGTGTACAGTGAGACGTTGCTACAGAGTGAAAACATTACCCAAGCCCCTGAAGCTCACCTTCTGGTCCCTCTGTTTCCACCTGTCCTCACTTCCTTTCTTCTTTTTTTTTTTTTCTTTTTTTTTTTTTTTTTTTGCTATCATCTCTGATGAGTTTTTGGACTTACTTTTTTGAGGGTCGTCTCTCGGGTACATTTTTCTGGAAGAACAGATCAATGGAAGCTTTGAAAACTAATTGTTTTTCTCCCGTGTGACTTTTCAAACAAAAAGAAAGAGGAAGAAAGAAAAAAAAAAGATAAAGAAGGAAAGTTGGGGGGAAAAAAAGGACATGTAATAGCTTGGAAGCCTTTACATTTTCCTTGGAGAAGTTTGGGGCCCCAGAAGGAAGGTAAGTTATGGGACCAAGACCTCTGTCCTGTTTTCTTGTCATGATTATGCTTCTGGTTGCTTAGGGGAGATTTGCAAATACTTTAGGAAGATATCTGAGGAGATAAAAGGCATTGGAAGTACGCTGTGGGTGGTATTAGGGGGGGGCTTCTTCCTGCCAAAAACATTATTTCCATTTGTATGCTACCCTACCCCCTCCCTTTTGTGCCTCTTTTTGTGGATTTAACATTTCCTGAGAAACCTATGAATATATGCAGTGGGGTTAGGAGTGTGTGGGGGGGTACTGGTGGTCAGGATGCTGAGGAAGAAAACTGACCCTGGTTCTCTCTTTCTTATCTTTTTGGAGGGTAGTTGTTGGATAGAGGGTCGTTTTGGTAGAAAAATGTCTATATGGTCAGGATCATTTTGGTAGAAAAATGTCTATACGGTCAGGCTGCCCACCAGAGGGTAAACCATGAGCCCCCAAGATAGGGGAGATGATAACTTACTGGAAGTGTTCTGTATTTCCCTAACCCGTCTTTTCCTCTACAAAATCAATCTGTACTGGAGTGCCCTGAACATGAGCAACACTGAAAGCTCTTGCTGCTTGCTCTTAATTGGAGCAAATGAGAGCCAAGTGCAGATTGTTTAGTATTTTGAACCTCTTCTTTGTGCCTTAAGTTTCTTTGCTATTGCATCTCATTAACCTTTCTGAGTGCAGTTTGTACTGATTAAGACTAGAGGCTTTCCTGATTTTTTTGAGCATCTCCTAATTCTATGTGGACTGGAAAGAAGGAAGTGCATTTACAAATTGCTTTTAATTGCCTCCTCTTGGCTGTCAGAGCAAGTGGCATCAGGCACCGAGGTGACATGAGGAAATTGTCTTGCTAACTCAAGGTCTTTAGTATTTCTTAGGGTTTGCTAGCCACCCACCTTCTCACCTCCCAAAGGGTTTTGCAGAGACTGCCTTACCCATTTCCATTCTGTGGTTATTTAATTCAAGCAAAATACCATTTCATTGTGAGAACATCCCATTTCCCCTGGCCAGGAGTATTTTTATCTCTGCATTCGCGGCACTTAGCCTCCCTCCAGAAGTGAAAACTGCCTGTAAATATGTTACTGAAATGCCTAGATCCCAGGTGGGTGAACTTGGAGTATTCCCTACTCATTTAAGCAAGAAAACTGCCTTTTCTCCATAGACATGCTTGATATCCAAGAGAAATGAATCCCTCCTGGACCCTAGTTACTACTGGCACACAAGTAGAAATAGATGACAGATATGTTAACTAAACAGAGAGACGTCAGCACTAAGCATACCTAGGTGTTTCTCCATATGTATGGAAGCCAATCTGTGTATCTAGAGCCGATTGTTCACAGCGTTTGAGATTCGGGTGCATGAGAATTTAGACACATAAGCTGGAGCCCATGAAAAGTCCATGAATACTTCGGAGCTGGTGAATGGAAATGCTGATTATTAATATTCTGTCTCGATCTGCATCCCTACCTATACTATCGGTGATCCATGCGGGGTCTCTATGACATATCATTCAACACTTAATGGAAGGATTGTACTCTGATGTTATCATGCCCCATCTTTGCCTTCTATTTGATGCTGCCTGCAGAAAGAGAGTGTGTTGTTTTGTTTTATTCCTCCTCCCACCCCTTCACCCCACGCCACGGCAGCATTATTGGAGAAATTAAAGGACAGAGGCTGTTAGAGGTATGCTCTGGGTTCTGTGCAAGTGATCATTCCTGTGGACAATGTAGGTAGAGGGCAGGGAAGCCGGGCTCCTGTCACAAGGTAATTGACTACACAGCTTTCTCCAATAACGGTGCCTCCTCGTCCTGATTCCAACATTTTCTTCTATGATACACAGAGTTCAGCTGCTCTTACCTCATCAGGGAAGGAACAATTCTCATTTAAGTTGAGTCTGAGGGGAGGAGGGCTGGATGGAAAGCATCTAAAGGCAATCTCCAAAAAGGTTTTTGTTTTCTTTGGTTCTCAAGATAGTAGATATCCAGAATCTTGTATACGAAAAAAAGCATGGGGGTGGCTTGGGGGTGGGATGTAATATAAATGGGAGAAAGTCATACTTTCCTCCTCAGGGAAGAGGAGGTGAGAGATGTATGTAGGTAGATGGCCTTTGAGTTTTGAAAAAAAAAAAAAAAAAACACCAATAACAACAACCAAAAAAACTAAAAAACCTCAAAATAACCTCAGAGAATAAGAAGCTGTCCCAACTTATGAATGAACAACAAGATCAACATCTGTGATTTATCAGCTCTTCATTAAATTCAGAGCCAGGACATTAGCCATGCTCCTAGAGTTCAGGGACTTTAACCTGGGAAGGGATGTTGGGTGACCTGCTTTGTCACAATTTTTGCATGCAGCAGAAAGAAACTCTGGCAAAATGCTGCCCTCCAAGTTTGCAAATTAGCAACTTTATACAAGAAGACTCTGAAAATTGTATGGTATTCCCACTACCAACTCACCCCATATGAATCATCCCTCACTGGAGGGAGATATATACCTGCAGCCCTTCTAGACATTAATTGCTTAACTTATTCTTAACCACAGCTCTAAGAATTTTTTTTTAAAGATAGAATCTTCCCTTTTGAGTAACTTAAATTTTGAGCAATTAATATTTAATAAATGCAATCATTGGACCTTCCAGATGTGGAAGCACTTTTATCAGTGCTAGGAACAAGCTGAAAATAGAATCAGGGCTTTGGGGGTGAGTGGCTTTGTGGAGGTTCAAACCAACTCAGGCTTTCTTGCTGCACAAATCCCAGGTAAATTCACTAATGCAAGTTTTAGGAGAGTTAAATCTGATAATGCTGTCTAATGCTGTCTCAAGTATTAATTGAAAGGAAGGAAAGAAGGAAGGAAGGAAGGAAGGAAGGAAGGAAGGAAGGAAGGAAGGAAGGAAGGAAGGAAGAAAGAAAGAAAGAAAGAAAGAAAGAAAGAAAGAAAGAAAGAAAGAAAGAAAGAAAGAAAGAAAGAAAGAAAGAAAGAAAGAAAGAAAGAAAGAAAGAAAGAAAGAAAGAAAGAAAAGAAAGAAAGAAAAGAAAGAAAGAGAGAGAGAAAAAAGAAAGAGAGAGAAAGAAAGAAAGAGAGAAAGAAAGAGAGAAAGAAAGAGAGAAAGAAAAAGAAAGAAAGAGAGAAAGAAAGAGAGAAAGAAAGAGAGAAAGAAAGAGAGAGAGAAAGAGAGAGAGAGAAAGAAAGAAAGAAAGAAAGAAAGAAAGAAAGAAAGAAAGAGAGAGAGAGAGAGAGAGAGAGAGAAAGAAAGAAAGAAAGAAAGAAAGAAAGAAAGAAAGAAAGAAAGAAAGAAAGAAAGAAAGAAAGAAAGAAAGAAAGAAAGAAAGAGAAAGAAAGAAAGAAAAAAGGGGAAAAGAGAGAGAGAGGAAAAAAAAAAAGAAAAACTCTTGTTAAGATCAAGAGAAACAACTTTAAATTGCACATGGCTCTAGTTGTATATCCAGTTTTCTTTTGGTACTCGAGATTCTTTTTTCTTATACTATGCCAGGATGATAGATGTCTTTGTGTAGAATATCACTGGCTTTATTCCTCAGAGAATGCAGGGGAAAAAAAATAATTCACCATCATCATATAGGAGAGGTTCCATAGCCTGAGTACTAGAGAGAAGGTGAGCTGCAACAATTTAATCTTCCCACCCCACTATCTTAAAGAAATGACATCAAGGCATTTCAATGAGTGAATTGACAAAATTTTGGGATTTTTAGGATTTGAGGCAGATAAAGGGAATTTCCATTCCAAACATTTGCTCATTTTCTGGTTGGGTTTCCTCTCTTCCTTCTCACTCAAGTCAGCAAACTAACCCCAATGAGTGGAGATGTTCTAGCCTGGCTTTACCTCTTTAAAGCTCAAGCTATATAGTATAGGAATAGCTGTCTTCCCTCAGTATGCAATTGAATGATCACATGAGAAACTCAACATGGGGACTTAATAAAAGAAACCAGGAAGTACCAATTCCCCACCCTCACACCCTAGAGTGTTCAAAACTCGCACTGAGGTCCTTGAGAGCAAGAGTCTCTGGGAGGAGAGGGAGGACCAGAGCTGACAGAGCTTGGGGCTCTGAATGCTGAGTCACCACATCAGCCTGCAGCTGTAGGCTGGTGAAAAGTGCTGATGTGAGGATTGGCACTGAAGTAAACCAGGACAAACCACAATCACAGAACAGCGAGTTGCCTGTGGGTTGGAGTTTGACCTGCTAATCCCATATTTTAATCTCAAAAGCCAGTGTCCAGAAAAGATCTAGAACTGGTCCTGTAGCACCCCAGTGATGTTTTTAAAATTTAAAATGTTCCATCATTTAAAAAAGATCAAAATTAAATGTCATTCTGTTTAGGAAGAAGAGTATAATTTGGATAGTGGGGAGTAATGGTTCAAAAGTGTTCATGATGATGTCTCATGTTATGGCCTGTTTGATTATAAATTTTGCTTTTGGTTATCCTAGTAAATAGTGGCGATTGCCTTGAGGAAGAATGTTTCTTTGATGACAGAAAAGTTTACAAACGATACTTTTTCTTCTTTTAATTTAAAAAAAAAACCTCTTAGAATTCCCCAATGGATGACAGAAAGAGAGAGAAGGTAATTAAGATGAGGATAAGGTAGAGAATTTAGAGAAAATTAAATCCATATCATTTTTGGAGTAGCAGAGGGTCTCCAATGTAGGATTACCTAGAGGTCCCAGTTATGATGAAGTCAATATTAACCCAGTATCATTCATTTTGCCACTTTCAGTTTAAATCTATTTACTTGGCTAAGCAGTGATAATCAGGGTATCAGAGTAGATGTCACTTAACTCTTTAAACACCTGTCCCTATATTCCTTGGGATGAAGACCTAGATTCAAGTACTACCTCTGAAAAATGCTGTTTGATACTAAGCAAGTCACTTAATCTGAGTGCTTTATACCTAGGCCTCTTAAACTTTTTCCACTCCCAACCTCTTTTTTGCTGGAGAAATATTTATACAATCCCAGAGTACATGGATACACAAATGAAAGATATATTGATAATAAATCCTAAAGATATTTATTTAAAACAATTCATTGGTATACATATAACTTTGCCGCTTAAATAATAGGAAAGTAAATTTGCATACAGATTCAAATCTTGCCTCAAGTCTTCATTTTTGTCAGCTTGGGCAAGTCACTTGAATGAATTTTTTTTAAAGCACTAACTTAGGGTAAAGCATTCAGGAGAGCTGTGGAAAAGACAGTCACATCTCTCAAGAAGTTCAATTTCTAATAAGAAGAGACAGAGAGAAAACACTTAGAAATGTCCAGAGGCCCTTAGGATATGGCTATAAAAAGGATGGTAATATAGCATTTTTCTTCTTATAATTTGTGTTGAAATAGGGACAATACTAGCACTTATATCCCTGGATTAAATGAGATGAGGTTCAAATGAGGTAAGGTTTAAGACTAAGTTAGAGTAAATTCCCAGGTGAGTGAACAACCAGTATTTAAACAGATCAACACTTTGTCCACTATTTATTACCCTAGAGAAATATTTAAGCTAAGTGATTTACCGGTTCAGAGGGCCAGGGCTTATATTCAGAAATATCTTGATTTTAAATGGGACCTCAGACACTTCTCAGCTGTGTGACCTTGAGCAAGTCACCTTTACCTCAGTTTACTTATTTGTAAAATGACCTGGAGAAGAAAATAGCAGACCATCACAATAATTTTTGAAAAGAAAATCCCAAATAGGATCACAAAGCATTGGGCACCACTGAAAATTAAGTGAACATTAACAATCTGCATCATCAATGTCAAATTTAAGTTTGGAAGACCGGACTTCCTATTCTAGCTTTGACACTAAGTAGCTGTGTGACCCTGGACAAATCCTTTAACCTTATCTCTAGCAATTAATCTCAGCTTGAGGCAATTCTGTTAAAACCCTGTTGTGAATAGATTTCTCACAGCCTTTTTGAGAGACTATGAGATGGAGCAACTCACAGATTCCTAATGTCTTGCCATATCTGCTCCATTATACAATGGGAAGCTAGTTGGCAATCTTAAGACAGTGCTAATTGAAAATATAGCTGCAGTTCAATGTTCATTTCCTAGCATGTTAGTAGTCTCTATGTAGTTAGAACTGAGGAGATGCTAAAATGAATTTCTTACTCTATAAAAAGAAAGAAAAGCTTGGTCTAGATGGTCTTCTTGGTCCTAAGTGTAAAGGCATTGTTCAAGGGAATGGGTAGAATTACCCAAAGTCTCTAGTTCATCATGAAGAAGTAGCCTTTTGTAGAATATTCATTTATTTTTAGTTTCTTTGCCAAACCTTATAGGGCAGCTGTGCTGTTAACTCACCAAGGTTTCCAAATGGAGTGGGGAATGAACCGGCCTAGGCTAGCAGTCAGAAGAACTGTGTTTGACTGCAACCTCCAGTTCTTCATAGCCATGTGACCTTGGCAAAACCAAATGAACTCTCTAAGTCTCAGTTTCCTTCTCATCAGAAAATAGTGACACTTGTAATCTCCCAGGCTTCTTTAGTACATATTAAAATATTATATAATATATATAATATATATATATATATGTATATAAGTATATAAGTAAATGAGATTTATTTCATTCCTATGATAAATACTTGTCAAAACAGCTTGGCAGAGGATGTTGTGATGGAAATGAGCTATTTAAAATCCACTTTGGACACTGAAAAGTTAAGTAGCCCAGAGATAATCTTTTTTGCCTCTTATTACCTCAGAACTTATCTGCCAAGTCAAACATAGGTGGTCATCTGGGTCGGTGGATAGATTTCCCATACTGATTCCAAAATGCTGGACAAATCAGAGATCCTTTGAATGGCAGAATTTAGGGGGAAGTGTTTCCTAGTTAGCACTAGGGTTGTCAGGATTCCATGGCTTAAATTATAAAGCACTATTGAAATGGTATCTTATCTTCTTATCGAATTATAGAATTATAAATTTCAATATGGAAAGGATTTTTATTCGGCTAACCTAAAGTTGTGGTGAGTTAGCAGCCAAGTTGCCATATGTGATTCCACAGAAAGATAGGAAATAGAATGAAAGCTTTAGGGGGAAAAAAGTCTGCAGTACAGGACAAAGATTTTGAAGAATCCTGTCCACAAACTCTGCCTTTATTCTTTGAATAAAAAAAGTGAGAGCAAGCCAAAAAATAGGATTGAGTGATGGGCAGCTGTCAGAAATGTTGATACTAACTTGTTGCCAGAGAAGAGTACCAGGAAATTAAATGTTTGTGGTAAGAAAAATGGGGAGTGGAGATGGTGAATGAAATTCAGATGATTTAAAAAAAAAAAAACAAAAAAACACAGAGGAAACATTCCACCATGGTTCTAATGAAGCATAGTATCTTGGGGAGAAAACACTGAACTAGATAGAGAAATCCCACCTGAGATGCTTTTTTGTGTGACCTTGGACACAATATTTAGTCATGTGGAGCTTCCATTTCTTCATTTATAAACACGAGCTTAAAAATAGCATCTAATTAGCTCCTAGGGTTGTTGTGGGGAATTACTAAATTATGATCTATAAAATGTTTTCCAAAGGTTAGTTTTACGTAAGTGTGAGTTACCTTTATTACTACTGTTCTGGAGTTCATATCTTCCAAAAAGAAATCTAAGTGTCTAATTTATAGGTTCCTGACTTGGGTATGTGGATGGATTTCAAAGGGTTTATGACTTTGAATAGGAGAAAATATGTTATTATTATTATTACTAAACTTTACTTGAATTTGAATATTACCCTTGATTATTAAAAACAAACATCATTCTCAGGAAGATTTTTAATACCTTAACCGAAGGTCTAACAGAGTTCATTACACCACCACCATCCCTCACAAATAGTTAAAAGCTCCGTTTCTATTGAGAAAATGGATATCAATCCAGATTAAAATTCTAATCCTAGTTCAGGTTTGCCCAAGAAACATTAAATATAAAGAATTTGGGGATAGTAACTTGACATGATCAGTGTCATTTTTTTTTTTTTTGAGGAATTCCAATGGATAAAATGAGAAGAATTTGTTTATCCTTAAAAAAAATGAGAATGATAATGTCCCTTATTTTTATCTCTATAATGATATAACAACAATAATAATTACATTAATATGTTTGTAAAGTACCTTGAATATGTCTGTATATCTTGAAAGTAGCTTATTTTATTTTTTTCACCATTGTTATTCCACTATACCTGTAGGTAGTTAATAAATGTATTGTCTTTATCTTATTGAGTTTTGTAGAATGTTTATGGGAGTAGCTTGTACAGGTATTTTCTCCATTCCCGTGTTACAGATGAGGTTACTGAGACAAACTGTCACTTGTTCCTTGTAACCCAGCTCGGATCTGACTTCAAATCTTTAACTCTAATGGCTATCCCAGACTATTTTTCATGAAAATTGACCTGTAGAACTTGAGTTGAGTATAAGATACATATCCAATGATCACATCATTACTATTACTATTATAATTATTTTTGACATTGGTCAATATTATGGATCAAAATCACCTTTAAAGTAATAGGATGATTCACTTAAACTTTATTGTTCCATTGAATATTATTTTCAGAATGAAAATATATCTTGGATATGGTAGCTTTCAAAGAATCAAAATAGTAATATGCATAATTTTGCCCTGAGCTGTAATGTATTGGTGATATATTAAGTATTTTAATCAACTGGTGTCAAGGTAACTAATGAGGGCTGAGGAAGACAATGGATGATTTTGTCATGGGATGAGACTAAAATTGGACCTTGAAGATGGGTTTAAATAGCAAAGGAAAGTGGAGATAACAATCCAGGATAGGTTAGGTGACAGGAAAAAAAGGTATAGCCTTCAGATGTGCCCATGAAATAGGGAGCAGGGAAGTCAACCTAGAAGAGTGAATGTCTATGGGGGAATGGGAAACCTGGATGAGGAAGGCTGGACGATACAAAAATCTAAAGCTGGAAAGCAACATCCTCTCCTTACCAGTAAAGAATGCAAATCCTAGAGAAATTAGTAAATTCCCTAAGATCAAGTTATATGAATAAGAATTTATTAAATTCCTATGTTCCATATAGACAGTATGTCAATTTCTATTGTCAAGGGTGTTTAGAAGAGCTGTTATTTAAAACCAAGTCCTCTGACTCCAAATATAATCTTCTTTCCATGGCACTGATACCTCCTATAGTCTCTTAAATGGAGACTTTTGGATTTGTTAAGGAAGGAAATGAAGAGAGAAGTCATTGAAGATTTTTGTTCCGGGGCGGGGGTGACATGATAAAAGCCATATTTAAAGATTAATACATTATTGGCATGATCTAGTAAAATTGTTCCCTTGAGATATTGTCTTGATTGTTTGGGGATCTGCAAGTTATTGAGCTCATGGGAAAAAAGGAAAAGATGATCTCTGAACATTAACATTTATGAGTATTTAATATTAATACTAACTTTAACTCCAACTCTAACCCTAATTTAGAAGTGTTAAAACTGGACATTTCAAAAATTCCACTATAAGGGCAGGCATCAGATACTTAGGGTGTATCATCCCAAAATCTTGAAAATTACTAATGGTATAAATGCCATCTATAATAATAAAAATCTGGCTCCTAACACTTTAAATCACATAGTGAATGATTGCTCTTTAAACATAGTGAATGATTGCTTTTTTTGAAGTGAACTATACTGGGCACTTAGATAATAAAAGCAAAATAAAAGACCAAAGGAAAATAAAATAAAAAGGCCCTTTAACCCCCAGAGATTCACTGTCTCTTATGGTGGGAGGTTGTAAATTAGACATGAATAGTATTCCAATATTCAACTGTAGACTAAGTCGGTGTTTATAGACACACAAAATTGTAAAAATTAGGACAATATTTAGGACACTAGGACTTAGCTTGATCTTCAACTTGTTGCTACATGTTTGTTCATTGACCTTCAGGTGCAGATGGGGGCTGATTTCTGCTGATGAACTGAATAGTCAGTTGGATGGACAAGATCAATCCTTGGGAAAAAGGATGTGATGGATGTGATCCAAGAAAGGAAATAACTAAGATTCTATGCCAAAGCAAAAAAAAAAAAAATGAGGTTGTTTTATGTGTTATATATGTGTGTGTGTATGTGTGTGTGTGTCTGTGTATATCTATATCTATATATCTATATCTATGTATGTATGTATATATGTATGTATGTATGTATGTATGTATCTATCTATCTATCTATCTATCTATCTATCTATCTATCTGTTTGTTTCATCTTGTTCCTCATCATCATCCATGAAACCTCCCACCAACTCCCAGGAAAACCACCATCCAAAAAAGAAATGTATAAGGAAGCAAGAAACAAAATATCTATCACAAACTAGGAAATTTTACATGTTATCTGAAAAGAAACGACCACAGTCACATAAATTCAGCACTGAAAGGAACCTTGGAAGCCATCTTATTGACTCCCTCATTTAATAATTGAAAAAATGAATCCAAAATAGATAAATAACTTACATAAGGTCAGACAGGTATGGGCAAAGGCAAAATTGGACTCACGATATCTGGCCATAAAATCATGTTTTGGCTTATTTTCACTGAACTATGATGGCTGACAATGAAATGAAATGTGCATTATCAAATAACTCTGTATTTAATTTGGGAGTTGGTCATATGTATTTCTTCTCTATTCCTTGATTCACAGAGACACTATGGTCACAGTCTCAAAATATATGCCATATATTCTCCTCAGTCTGCTTTGGAATAAAATATCCTTACACTGTCCCAATGAAAACAAACAAACAAACAAACAAACAAACAAACAAACAAACAAATAAATAAATAAATAAAATCTGATGCACACAGATTAATCTACTAAATATGGGTATTTGCAAACAGATAACTAAATGAAGAAGAGAAAGCTAGAATTTTCAGAAATGAATTAGTCTTCTTCACATACCATGGTTCAATCAGCTTCCTTCCCTGAGATGGTTAAAAGCATTTTCCAGATGTGATCTCACTTAGGCTCCCAATTTCCTAAATGATGACAGATGTATGTACCTACACTCATATGTTCTCATGTGTATGGAGTTCAGAAACACAACTCAAATGTTAGATCACTGGCTGAGTAGGGATCATAGTGTAACATCCTGCTCCTAAGTGCAGGCAGTCAATCATCACACATTTATTGAAGGTCATTAGCTAAACCCTTTTGTGAAGCACTGTGATAGAAGGGATTTCACAGAAGGAATTTGCAGAAATGTCTGCTTCTGTCTTCATGTTGGAAATGTGGGGGGGTTTAAGAACTTAAAAAAAACACTGATTCTTTTAACTGTCTGGACTTCATGAGAGACTATTGGACCCAATGAAAAGTATCTGAGGATTTGTGAACCTAGGTTCTTCCACTTATGACATACAATTTTGGGAAAGCCACTCAAACTCTTCTATCCTCAGTTTCCCTCTTTGTAAAATGGAAATATCAATATTTGTATAGCATATAACATCAGATCATGGTGAAATTCATGTGCTAAATAGCTTAAAGATCTTCTAATTGCTCTCCTGAGAATGAGAATCAAACATAATGATTATGTTCACCATAAGGAAATTTGATAGAACAATGTCAGCTAGTACTTTCTTCACAATTTTTAATCTTAGAAATATACTTGGGATACCAAGAAATTAGGTAAAATATTAACAAAAACAATAAATATTATAATTTACTTATATAGTGTTATAAGTTTGAATGTGTTTTGCATTTTATTCTTACAATAATGCTTGGCAATTAGGTGCTATTATTAGTCTAATTTTACATAGGGGAAAACCAAGATAAGCAAAGGTTAAGTGTCTCACCCAGATTTACACAGTTGTCAAGCATCTATCAGGCTTTGAACTCATGAGTTTTTCTGATTTCAGATTTGACTCTCTATTAACCTTGCTAGTTACCTCCCCAAGTCATATAACCCAGACACATATGTCAGAGGTAGGACCTAAACTAGGATCATCTTCTCTCTCTGTGTCTCTGTTTCTCTGACTCTGTCTCTCTTTCAGTCTTGGTCTCTCTCTGTATGTCTTTCTCTTTGTGTCTCTGTTTCTCTCTGCCTCTTTCTCCATCTCTCTTTTTCCCTCTCTCCCTCCTTTCTTTCTTCCTTTCTTTTTCTTTCTTCCTTTCTTCCTTTCTTTCTTCCTTTCTTTCTTTCTTTCTTTCTTTCTTTCTTTCTTTCTTTCTTTCTTTCTTTCTTTCTTTCTTTCTTTCTTTCTTTCTTTCTTTCTTTCTTTCTTTCTTTCTTTCTTTCTTTCTTTCTTTCTTTCTTTCTTTTCTTTCTTTCTTTTTCTTTCTTCATTCATTTAAACATTCATTCATTTATATTTTATTTTTCTTAACCCAGGTTTTCTTGACACTGGATTCAGATATTTTTCTGTTATGTAAATATAAACTATTATTGCCATTATTAACTCAAATATTATTGTATAAAATATTCATAGTATTTTAGAAAAGAAAACTATTACTATGGTAGCTTTGCTAGGCAGCATTATCAGTGAGGATTCCAATGATGATCATCATTATGATAGTGGTGAGTAAGAATGATAATGGTAATGAAAATGCTTTCTGTCTCGGTCTCTTTCTCTCTTTTTCTGTTTCTTTCTTATCTCTCTGTCTCTGCTTCTCTGTCTTTCTGTGTGTGTCTGTTTTTTTCTGTCTTTTTCTGTCTTTCTCTGTCTCTGTCTCTCTGTTTCTCTCTCTTTTTTACAATTATATACATCTATCCATCCAGAATCCAACCATTTCATTTTGCATTTGATGAAACTGAAGTGCTCAGAGAATATAACTGAGAAGCCCAGTGATGTACAACTAAGAAGCAAGAAAGTTGAAATTCAAATCCAGATCCTAAGTACATACCCAACAACCTCTCCATTGTGTCAGGTGAAATGTCATTGTGTGTTGTTCAATTATTTAGTTATGTCCAACTCTTTGTGATTCCAATTGACCATACTGTCTATGCTATGTACACCTAGATCAAGAACTGATGGAGCATGACTGCATACTTTCCCAACTTACTTTATTCTTTTCCATGATTTTTTCCCTCTTGATTTGTTTCTTCTTTCACAACTGTGACTAATATGAAATACAGTTTATATGATAGCACATGTAAAATATATATCAAATTAGCTACCATGTAAGAAATAGGGGAGGGAAGAGAGGGAAGTAAAGATTTGGAATTCAAAATCTTGTAAAAATGGTAAGAAGGCTAAGAAGTGTCTCGATACATAATAATAAACAAAATAAAATATTATGTTAGAAAAAATAAAAGCACTCTGTAAACTTCAAGCATTATATAAATGTTAGCTATTATAATAAAAGACATGAGATAACAAAAAGAAAAATAAGAGCACCAACCAGTCCTGAAGTCAGTAGGACCTAGGTTCAGATCTGATCTCAGACACTTAACAAGTCCTAGCTACATGACCCTGGGCAAGTCACTTAATCCCAATTACCTCAATAACAACAACAACAACAACAACAACAACAACAACAACAACAACAAAACAAAACAAAAAAAAAAACAATAAAATTAAAAATAAAAACTGTTCTTGATTTCAAGGAATGCATATTCTAATTAGACACAAGACCTGAGTTCTTATTCTGCCTCTATTATTTATTAAACTGAATGACCTTTGGATATAATTTAACCTTTGGGACCTAACTTCCTTATCTGTAAAATATCTTCGTATTAAATTTTCTATGTTTCTACAATATGAATCGAAAGAACGTGGGACCGAGGATCCTTCCAGATGTAAAATCCTGTGAGCAGACACCTAACTTTATCTGTTCAACATCAGGAAGTATTAAGAAGTTATTCCTAATTAATAGTAAAAGAAGTCGCAATATATTTCTGAGTTCACCTGGTCTAAATTTCCAATTTCCAATTTGCCTCCCTGCTCCTTAAAGGTTTATTGCCTTTTTTCTTATATTTAATCAAATAGTTTCACTTCACCATTTATTTGGTATTACATGATGTGTAAAGGAATTAATTCATTAGTTAATTAATGCATTAATTCCCTTAGACTACAAGATTCCAAAGGGTAGGAACAATGTGTACCTTTGATACCTACAGATTATTTTTTGGGGGTGGGGGAGGAGTGGAAATATGGAATCAGACCTGTTTTAATTGGTATGCAAAACACCTGGAGAAGCAATTTTGTTTAACAAAATATCTACTCTGCAAATTTTAGCCTTAGGCTTCTTAACCTAGAATCTAAGAATCTATAAAATGCATACGTATTTTTGTATATATCTATACATATGTATGCATATTTGTATATATATATATACACATATATGTATATATTCAATATAATTGATTCTTTTTCATTCTTTTCTAAAATTTTATTCATTTAAAATAGTATTCTTTAAAAATGGTATACTTAAACATCACCAGACCAACAAAAGGATCCATCATATAAAAACAGTTTTGAGCTCCTATCCAAGAGTTTGTTAGAATCACTAAAATAATAAATGACTTACCCCAAATTACCTAGACAGTTGGGATTAGAGGTTAGATTTGAAGTTAGGTCTCTCCTGTGTCTATTTGCATTTACTAATGGATGCTAATGACTACAAAAGGAGACATATTTTTCCTTTTAAAATACATGATTTGTTTTGATAATGCAGTGATAATAGGTCAAAGTGCATAGAATGTCGTTATTAAAAAAATAACAGGAAAATGTCGCTTTTATCCCATTTCTTCCATATAGTGACAAATTACAGATTAATTATGATTCTACATTGGTAGAAGAAGCTTTTCCCTGTGAGTTACTTAAGGTAATTCAAACACAATTCTATTTTTTTTAATCAGAAAGAAAAAGCAAAAGAAAGAAAAGTTAAAAATATATATATATATGTAATAAGATGTAGTGAAAGAATATATTTGATCATTTTTCTTCTCTACTCCCAGGGTTAATGAACGTCTGAATGTTAACAGAAATTAGCACTTTTTTTCTTCTTTCTTTTCATTCTCTTTCTCTCTATGTAAACCCATGCTTACTGTTGCAAAGTAACTTTTGCATACACTCATTCATCTTGAAATACATATGCTGCCTTTAAGTGAAACATTCAAAATCTTAACCATTGGGTTCTTAGTTCAGTGGCCAACATCTGAACAGTTTCAGAAGTTCCAGGGCAATGTTGCCGCAAACACAGCCTCCCTGACAACAGGCTCTCATGTGGATCCAGTTTTCTCATGCCTGAGCTCCTGTGCTCATGAAGTCTCTCCCGGCTGCTCCCCCCAATCTCTCCATCTTGCCCTTGACCTGTCATGCGTCACTGCCTATCTCTGTGACATCCGCCTTTGGATGTCTCACTGCCTACTCAAATCCGATTCTCATCTATTTCCATCACTGTCAGCACCACCGCCTGCCTCCGTGTTCTCCCCACGTGAAAATCATCCCTGACTCCTCATGCTCAGGCCCTGGAAAGAACTTGCCTGCCACAGGCTCCTGGGCCTTTATATCGTCACCTCCATGGGGCATGTCTTTCTGCTTGCCATGTATAATGTCCTCTGCCTCTCCTTCCTTCCTAATTTCTCCCAATTACTTATCCCTCCTGTACTGCATCACTGTGGAGGTCATTTTCCAATGATGCTACTCTGTCCTTGCATGCTTATTTTAGTCCCCCTCTCTCCCCCTTCCCTCCTTCCTTCTTTCCCTTCTCTCCTCTCTCTCTGTCTCTGTCTCTGTCTCTCTGCCTCTCTGTCTCTGTCTCTCCCTCCCTCCCTCCCTCCCTCTCACTCTGTCTCTCTGTCTCTCTGTCTCTCTCTCTCTCTCTCTCTCTCTCTGTCTCTCTTTATGTCTTTGGAGGTCTCTGTTTCTCTGTCTCTCTCTCCCTCTCTGTCTCTCATTTTTTTCTTTACAATTATATAACCTATGCATCCAAAATTCACTAAATAACTAGTACTATGCCAAGCATTAAATGATGGATTGTGAAATATAGAGAGAGGTATAAGACACAATTCTGACACTCAGGGAATGTTCAGTCTAGATAGAGAGCAAAGGCATACATGAAAAATAAAAATACAAATATTACACAATATATGGTGAATGTAAAAAGAAAAATCAGTACAGACTACAAAGAAGTTCTTAACTTGAAGTTGATATATGCAGGGTATTGATATAGTTAAGAGGATTCATGATTATATGTATACAGACATGTAAATACATATGTACAAATAGGTGTAGGTAGATATAAACATAATTATGACATAAATATATACATATATACGTGTGTACATATATACATATGTACATATATACATATACATAAGTAAATATATACATATACACCTACCTACATAAGAGATAGGTAGATAGATATATAGATGAACTTTTCAATGTTATTGGTTCCTTTGGTAGTTCTCTGTATTTTATGTATTCATTAAGAACATGATTCTGCAGTTTATAGCTTTTACCATATTGCCAAAGGGTTCTATCACACATACTAAAACATACACAGGAGGTTTGAATTCTTATCTTAGCAAAGTCCCTGTCAAGTACTTAGTCCACAAGAATTTTTTAAGAACTTACTAAATGTCAGGCACTGTTCGAAGTACAAGATAATACAGAAAAAATGCAAACAAACAAAAAAGAAAATGTAGTTTCTTCCCTCAAGGAACAACATTTTAATGATGAGGAAGAAATCCCTGTGGACCGATGAGTGAGAGAAAACTGTGTATAAGAGGTGGAAGTTTAGCTATAGCTTATAGAAAGAGCAGGATTGGGGTTTTTAATAAAGTTCTTTTTAGTGTTTACATTAGTCTGAAAATGGGGACCAATATTGCTATCCTTAGCATCCCCTTTTGCCCGTTTTCTGGAAAGGATATTTCAGTTATTTTTTGTTAGCTTATGACAGATAATTGGTGAGCTCAGTGAAGAGATAGCTCCAACTAAACTGCTCATAACTTTAAAACACCAAAAAGTAGCAAGGGGTTCTGGGGAGGCTGCTATCTGCCCTTCCAGGCTCCTGCCTAATTTTACATGCTGAGTCCCAGAACAGATAAGATGCCCTGTTTCTAGCATGTGGAGCTGGCAGGTTTCCTTAAACTCCTGTTATCAGGCTATATAGACTACAGTTGAATATTTAAGGGCTGACCTTGGAATCCCCCAGTTTTGTATTGGGCTTCTGATAATTTTGGTTTGGCTCTGGCTTGGGGGCCACTAGTTGCAATTCAGCAGAGTGGGAGAAGCAGATTTAAAGGACCTGTAGAGAAGAAAGAACGACCTTAGCTATTCTTAAAATCTTGTCTGTAGCCTTATTGGGATGGAGGGAAGGGTGGTGGTGGCAAAAACCAAAACATTACAAAGAAAAAACCCTCTCCAAAATGGCTCACTTTTTCTATAGCATTCTATTAGTTTCTAACGGCCTTCCTTACAACAATCTCTGAGGTGGAAGAAGTGGCAATATTATTGTCCCCATTTACGCCAATGCTCAGGAAAGTTAAATGACATTTATTCCTTTGTTCATTTATTATTTAATTCATTCAAAAACATTTATTAATGTCATATGTCAGATACTGTTCTAAGGAATGGAGAAACAAAGAGAAAAAAATTAAACAATCCTGCCTCCAGAAGAGCTAACATTCTTTCAAGAGTAACAACTTGTACTTATATAAATATATGCAGGATAAATGCAAAACAAATGTAAGACAATGAAATATAAGTTAGTTTTGGATACAGAATCCTGATGGGTGGTCAGGAAACATTTTCTATAGAAGTCATTGTCTTAGCTAAAACTTAAATGAATATTTGAATTTTATAAGTGGGGGAAAGGTGAGGGGTAAATGCATTCCTGCTATGGAAGGTAGTCTTTGGAAAGGCAGAACAACAGAAAATATTTAAAAAGTAGTAAAAAAGACATTTTGGCTAAACTTCACAGTACTTAACACAGAATAATAAATAATAAACCTGGAATAATGAATTGATATCAGGATGTAAAGTGTCACACAGAGGAATCTAGGTAACAAGGAATTATTGAAGACAGTTTATGGGGGAATTACTTGGTCCAATTTGTGATTAGGAGCTTTCCTTTCATTAAACACTTACTTTGTATAAGCAACTAATTTAGGTACTTAGGATTCAGTGATAAAAGATATATATATATATGTATGCATATGTATGTATGCATATATATACCTATATATATATATATATATCATATACATATATATGTGTATATATATACATATATATGTGTATATATATACATATATATACATATATATATACATATACATATATATATATATATATAATATTATATTATACCTGTGTATGTGTTTGTAAGTGTGTGTGTATTTACTCCCTAAACTCAGAGATGCCACTGTACTGGGAGAGACAATGATGATCACTTATTTGATGAAAGCTCATTAGAGTAAGTAATTGATAGGGCAGCAAAGTGGCACAGTGGATATGGCACTGGGCTTGAAATCAGGAATGAATTCACATCCAGCCTCAGATACTAGCTGTGTCCAGGCAAGTCATTTAATCCTGTTTTCCTCAGTTTCCTCCTATGCAAAATGACCTGGAGATGGAAATGGAAAACCATTCCAGTATCTCTGCCAAGAAAACCCAAATGTGGTCATGATGAGTCAGATATAGCTGAAAAGCAACTGAACTTAGGAACTAATTAGGAGCAAGAGAGAGAGACAAAAAGCAATAAAAATATTTGACTACTGTGAGGACTTCCAATTGGAGAATCTAAGAAGGGACAAATGAATAGAGCATGAAGAACATTAACATCCTTGAAGGTGAAGATGGGGAGAGAATGAGCTCTGTTCCTTCTGGTAAAAGCTTATACAAACCTACAGATATAGTATTTGTTTATAGAATAACCAGTTAACCAGTTTGACTTGAAAATAGAGTATGGTATGGGGAAATAAGGCACCAAAAGTATATTGGAACCAGAAGGTAGAGCATTTTCATGTTCAAGCTGAGAAGTTTGGATTTTATCTTAAATGCACTAGGAAAACAATAAAGTTGATGTATGAAATGGTCAGGCCGATCACCCGATGTCTAACATAAGTCAAAGGATCAGAGACTTTGAAGTTGGAGAAAACTCAGAGACCACTTAAAGCTACATGTTTATTTTGCAAATAAGGAAATTCAATCCCTGGAAGATCAAGTGTCATAGTATCATCTACCTAGACCTGAAAAGGCCTCAAAGGCTATCTGGTAAAGACACTTCATTTTGCAGAAGAGGAAACTGAAACTTGACCAAAGTCACAGAATGGGGAAAGCAGGACATAGAATTTGATTTCAGCTCCTCTAACTTAAAAGTAACTGCCCAAGGATTAGAGCCAAACATTCTTTCTCTAAAGTCATTTCTCTTTCCACTAAAGATATACCAATGGAGTCAACATATATAAATGAAAATTTCCTAAATAATACAGTAGGAATCACTCTATTGATTGAAAAAAAATGGCTGTCTTCTCTCTCCACATGGCCATCACAGTGTTTCTCATTAACTTGAATAGGTATTTAATTTATTTCATCTCAACTGAGTCCAAGACACTGAATTTTATTCACGGTATTTTGATGACTCTCATCTCCTTTCTGAAACTCAGTTTCCTCCTTTGTTAAAAAATTGATGCCAGTGTATTAAATCTAAGCTTCTTAAACTGTTGGCCATGACCATATATGGAATCTCATAACTGAATGTGGGGGTCATGAAATTATGATTTATTATTAGTGAATGTTTGACTTATATGCCTATTTTATATACCTACATATACCTAAGGTCATGTAAAAAATTCTTGGGCAAAAAGGGGTCCTGAGTGGAAAAAGTTTAAGAAGTCCTGCACTAAATGACTTTCAATCATTCAGCACATATTTATTAAGCACCTAATTTGTGCTATCCATTATACAAAATTTGAAACAATGGGGATAGAAATATAAAAAAAAAATAACCTTACTCATAAGAAACTTACATTCTAATTGGGGAGGCAAGTGAGCATATATGTATTTTCTCTTGCCATTCCTCTCTGTGACTTTGGGTATTTTTACTTTGCTTCTTGATTTCTTCATTCTCTACTTTGGTCCCTTGTGTTCTGGCCCTGGTCGTGACTCTCTTAATACAATCTTTTCTCCCCCAACACAGGACATTCAATTCAACCCTCCATGTTTGTTCAAGGTTGGACTGGGGACTTGTTTTATTTGCCAATGGCTTTGAAGCTCCTTTGTGAGAGATTCTCTTATTGATCAGTATTATTTACAGAAAATATGTATTATTATATTTCTAATATACATTAATATTTAATGAATTATTCCACATGCATTCATTGGAAAATCTAAATATTTTTTTAAATATACCAGGTGATGAAGCATCAATTATTTGCCACTTTTATCAAAAAAATATTAAGAGAAAAAATATTAAAATAACTTTGTGTCCCTTAGTGTTTATATGTTTGTTTTTAATAATCCAATAGAACTTGTCTACATTGTACTAATGAGTAGGAACCCACCCCTACTTTTGGTTCTGTTCCTTCATTTAATTTAATTTAATTAATTAATTCACTAACTAACCAATTAATTAATTAATTAATTTGCTCAGGCAATGGGAGTTAAGTGACTTGCCCAAGATCATACAGCTAAGAAGTGTTAAGTGTCTGAGCTCACATTTGAACTCAGGTCCTCTTGACTTCAGGGCTGGTGCTCCACCTAGCTTCCCCTGCTGCTTCATATTTGACCAGTTAAAGAGGGAAGATAAGGAGGGAAAAGCATGATTGCTTTACCACATTAAATTTGTTGTACAGGGCTTATCCACCAAGATTTTCAGAGAAGAGCAACAATATGTGGCTGTAGACAGAAGAGGGGCCTTAGAATCAGAGAGAATGGGATCAATTTTTACCTCTGACACATGTTATATGACTTTAAGCAAATCATTAATACCCTAAAGCATGAGATAACTTTGTATGACCCTAAATTGCAGAGAAGTTATTGATGAGCATCAATTAAAAGAGAATTCCTACAATGAAAATCCCATGTATTCTGAGTGTCCCCCATGTTCTTCTTCATGTTGAAATTGTTATCTTTATCAAAGCCCTGCAGAGATGCATCTTCATTAAAGAAAATGTTTTTGAATCCTCAGATGAAACTGATCTTTTCTTCACAAAATAATCTTAGTGTACTTTTGTATAGATTTTTCATTTTCCTGGGTCAAATAACTTGAGTTGGTCTCATTTGTGTACAGCCAAGTTCTGATTAGCACAAAATGTGAAACCCATGAAGTGGTCACGTTCTTTGAAGTCACATCGTATATTTCCATTGGGCTTGAACAATTACCATATTTTATATAACATAACTTTAAATAGTGCATATATTACATATTCCTGATTAACTGTAGACTCCTGCAGGGAAGGGACTAGTTTGTCTCTTTCATCTCTATATACCCAGTACCTTGTCTAACAGACAGTACATGTTTAATAAATGTTCATTTCAATGTAGGTAATAGGATATTAAACTGAGAAGCACATTTCTGATAGTCCAGTACAATCCTCTCGTCTCACAGACAAGGCCACAGTGCCTCAGAGAAATGAAGTGATTTTTCCAGAATCACAAAAGAAATAATTAGCAGAACCAAGAGTCACAGACCTCTGAATTCAAATCCACAGGTAATGTCACTCTCCCATAAGGGAAATTTTCCATTGGAAATTGTCTTCTGAAATTATGACCTGTTTAATCTCATTTATCGGAATATTTTAATTAAACAATAATTGTATTCCTGTGACCACCATCCTATCATTCATCCCTGCTTATAACAGACTACAATCAAGCAGTACCATCTAACAATGCTTTTACACAATGATGTGCATATAATATGTCCTCTGGTACTATTTCCTCAATTCCCATTTGGATTGGTAGATTTGGTCTCTAGAAAAGTTGTTGGTTTCACCTTCAAGATTTTGCAAGTGACCCTAAAAGCCTGTGTTTTCAAATATTGGGGTTCCTGAGATCCCAATTTGAGCAAACCAGTTGAGTTTCATTACTATGTTTTGTTGACATTAATATTTTACTTTATTGAAGTAGAAAGGTAGACAGAAACATCTACAAAAACAGATGGGGCTGGAGAATACTTCAAGATTCTTATGCTTTGCAGTTCCTTCCTTCTTTTGCTGAATCTTCATAAATTTGTTCTTTGATTTAGTACTCTACTGGACTCTGAGGACTGGTTTCTTTATATAAGCCATAGTCAACATTGCTCTCCCCAATCCTTGAAGCATCTGCTGTCTGTGAGCTACTACCTTATCATATCCGTTGAAATTCCTTTCACCTACTGGCCGATACAAATTCAGTAGCCTAGGCAACAAATGCCAGTGGCCAATATGATTTCGGGATCATTAGAATCAATCTCCTTTACCACAAGATAGTTGTGACTACTTGGACAATTTCATTTCGGAATACTTCCTCATCTAGGAAAGAAAATATGTTAAAAATAGATTCAACATGTTCTCATAGAAGCACAGAGTCAAGGTAAGGACATTTGACTTGCCTCACTTATTATGGAGAAGGAAAGTGATTATTAAGACTGTCAAATGCTCCCTCATCGTCAAATTCACTTCTGACTCAGCATCTTCTGGGTCATTGATTCTTCTAGTTCTGCTGATAATTATATGACTTCTCATCATCACACAGTGCCAGACCATACCAGGCAGGGTTAGAAACTAGCTTCCAGATTCCTGTATATTAGGTTAGAAATAAATGAGAATTAGCTTCACTTGTTCTATTCTGCCTACAAGAAAAAGCAAACCTGAATATGCTCCAGGACTGGCCCTCATTGGACAGTTCCCTATTAGAGTTGAACCCACATTTCCTTCCTCTATTTGAAGAGAGAGAGGCTCTATTTCTTGCTTGTTTTCCTAGAATCTAGGAGACTAGACTGAGGTTATTCATCACAGACTTCTAAATTGGGATTTAGCCTTTTCTTAGTATTTTCATTGAAATTATTGGAGTTATTGTGGGTATTCTTCTACTTCTTCCACTTATTTTATTTTCCATCATTCCAGACAATTTTCACCATGTTTCTTTAACTACTTCATATTTGTTGTTTGTTACTGAACAGAAACCATTTTCATATATATGCAAAATTTGTTCAGCCACGATTTCCCATTATGTGATCACATGTTTTGCTTCCAATTTGAGAGAGAGAGAGAGAGAGAGAGAGAGAGAGAGAGAGAGAGAGAGAACAGAGAGACACAGAAAGAGACAGACAGAGAGAGCCAAAGAGACAGAGAATAGAAATACAGAGACAAAAGCACAGAGATACAAAGCAGAGAAAGAGACAAAGACAAGAGACACAGAGACACAGGCAGAGAAAAAAGACAGTAGCAGAGACAGAGACAGAGAAATAGAAAGAAAACAGTAATGTTGCTAGTTATACTTTGGTGCATATGGGACATTTATTTTTTAAAACAATCTTTGGATGGCATTGGAGTAGTGAAAGTACTCTCCTATCACTTATAGAAATGTGATTCATTGGCAGTAGATTGAAATGAGCTGCAGAGTCAGAATTCTCTAGTTTCTTTAATCCTTGTTTTCTAGGACTAGCAAGAGAAGCTTGCCCCAGTCCATTATACCACTTTTCATAGACCTTCTAAGCTTCATAGCCATCTTCATAAAGACCCTTGTAGACTAAAAGTCACCTTTGTCCTGTAAGTCACTTTTTCCTAATGGGGAAGAGTTTCAGCAATGAGAGAAACCCCAAAGTTTAAGGAATCTGCTTTCTCATAGTTATGGTGAGGATCAAAGTAGATAATATAGAAAATATTTCCTGAATCTTAAAATGCTATTTAAATGTAAGCTATGTTAGATTTATTAGTCATAGATGCAGGTCATATAGTGATGATATTGATATCTATACCTATCTATACATATATACATACATGTATATAGAGACAGAGGCAGAGACAGAAATAGAGACAGAGAGACAGAGAGGGACAAAAAGAGACAGACAAAGAGGGACACAGAGACAGAGAGAGACTGAGATGGAAAGATAGAGATGGAGAGAAGCAGAGAGGGAGACACAGAGGAAGAAAGGGAAAGAGGCAGAGATCCAAAGAGACCGAGAGAGAGAGAGAGAGAGAGAGAGAGAGAGAGAGACAGAAACAGAGACAGAGACAGACAGAGAGAGATAGAGAGGGGGGAGAGAATGGGGAGGAAGAGAAATATTTGGAATCAGGAAGATCTGTATTCAATCTAAAAAAAAAAAAGAATGAATCTGAGCAAGTTATTCAACCTTTCCATGTGTCAACTTTCTTATCTATAAAGAGAAGATTGGATTTGATTACCATTAAGGTCCCCTCCAACTCTTTCTTTGTGCTCCTGTGATGTCTTTCTCCTTCACTAGAGTGGGTTTTGGATAACCTGATAAAGCACCTTGTAGAATATTTTTCTATAGATGTTTGTATTGTAGAGGCTTTCTGAGATTCCTCCTGTTGACTTTTTTTTAAACCAACGGTGTTACCCATCATTCCTGAAGAAAACCAAAATGACATCACTGTTTCAGTCAAATTGTGTTGTGTCTGCTTATAATTGATCAGAACAATGCAAGTTCAAAATGCTCTTCCACAATTAGCCAATTCAATTAAGCAAATATTTCCTAAGCTTCTATTATGAAAAGGGTACTGACAACATTAAAACAAAACAACAACAAAATGAAAGAAAAAGTAGTAGTCCTTGACTTCAAGGAAATTGCATTCTCTTGAAAGAAATTAATTTGTAAAATAAATACAAAATTTTAGAAGAGAAACATTATTAGGAAATAGGGAGATCAGGGAAGGCTTTCAGCCAGAGGCAGGATCTGAATTCAATCCATGTCAAGGAACATGGAGATATGATAGGAAAGACAGGGAATGATGACATGACAGATGCATGGAATACTTGGCAATTGAGCTGAATCTTTAGGGAAAACCAGGATTCTAAGTGAAACTGGATGAGAAGGGTTGCATTCCTGACATACTGAAAACAATATATGAAGACAAGACAGTGAGCAACCAGTTTAGAAAACAATTTGCTGGGACCTCAGAATTTAGAAGCAGGAAGTATTACATAAACTGATAGGGAAAGATGAAACAAGATTGTAAAGGAAATTAAATGCTACAAACTCAGGGGTTTGTATTTTTTTATAGGGTAAGAGAATTAAACAGCTAGGATAATTGTTGAGTTGGGTGGAATGGAGGAGAGGGAGAACAAAAAGAAGAGAAGCTCTCAGAGAAAGGGATAGAGATAAAGAAGTATTGAGTGTCAGAAAGGAGGGAGGGAGGTAAGAAAGGAAAATAGAAGGAAAGGATATAGCAAATGGAGGAGGGAAGAGAAAGAATATCAGGGTATTTTTTGCTACACTCATTCCCCCTTCCCTTCAACTTCTCCGAAAAGTTGTTGCTCAGATCTTTGTTTTTTTTTTTTTTTTTTTTTTTCCCTAATAGTATTTTATTTCTCCTAATACAAGCAAAGATAGTTTTCAACATTCGTTTCTGCAACATCTGGGTCCAAATTTTTCTCCCTCCCTCTCTCTCCCCTAGGTAACAAGCAATTTGATACAGGCTAAACATGTGTAATTCTTCTAAAATATTTCCATATTTGTCATGCTGCACAACAAAAATCAGATCGAAAGGGACAAGAGGCAGAAAAAAGAAACAAGCAAACAAACAAAACAACAACGATAAGGTGAAAATTCTATGCTTTTATTCATATTTGGTCTCCATAATTCACTTTCTGGATGGGATAGCACTTTCCATCCCAATTGTTTTGGAATTGCTTTGAATCACTTCATGCTCATACCTTCTTTGGACCAAATTTTGTCATTATACAGTGTCTGGCTTCTTTTTTTTTCCTTTTACATTTCTTTTTTATTTCCTTATAGTTATTTTGTTATTTCCCCCCTACTTCTAACTTCTCTTTAGACCATTTCTATAGAAGTCATCTGAATTATCTTCACTTGATAAGACACCATGATGCTCCCATTTGAGTAAGTGAGTAAAATCTTATGGAGCACCCAGTCACTGTCCCCCTCCCCCAATCTCATCTTCCATCCCTCCCTTTTCCCAAGGATAAAGCTTTTGCTATCCCCTCATAATGGGCCCCTGGCCACAATTTCCATTCTTCTACTTCAGACTGGGAGCTTGTATTTGGGACAGCAAAAAAGATTGAACCTTCTGGAAGGGAGCAGGGCAGAAATATCTATCAGACTACAGTTTGGCACAAAAGACATCCAAATTCCCCTAGCTTCTAGGGTATTCCATAGTGAAACCCAGGAAACCTTATCAGAAATAGCTTAAACAGGGTGCTACCTCCTGTTGCTTTGCTTAGGACATAGCTTTTCAGCCTGAAGTTTGGCCTGCCCAGTCATGCATATCAAGTAGTCTGGGAACAGAAGGAAGCTGGCTACCCCTTTTCCCCACTCCTCTTCCCAGGGAGAAGTCAGGCTATTCAAGATTAAATCATTAGCTCTGCATTACTCTAACAAAAGACTTACACAGTGACTCCCTTTTATGTAGGTAGCATATCCAGCCTGGAGCCAGATTGAGAGTAAAACTTTCTTTTTTCTTATTAAAAAAAGTATAAAAGAGAAAATTGCTATTCTAAAAAAAAAAGTTAAGAAGACCAAATGAATAAATAAATAAATTAGGAATGATATAGCAAGAGCTAGTTCAAAAAGTCTCTAAGGCTTAAGTGGTATAATCTTCAAAGGTGATTCTGAAGAAGATTTGATTTGAAAATCTTTAAGGTTATCAAGTTTTCATACCTGTAGTCTCGTTGGATCTTCACTACAACTTCTGAGGTTAGGTCTACTGTTATGCTAATTTTACAAATGAGGAAACTGAGGCAGAGATTAAGTAAATCTTCCAGGATCACAGCTACTAGTTTCTGAGGCAAGATTCAAACCTGTCTTTCTATCTCTGCTTCTGTCTCTGTCTCTCTCTATCTCTGTCCATTTTTCTGTTTCTGTTTCTCTGTTTCTGTCTCTCTCTTTCTGTCTTTCTCCATTTCTCTATCTCTGTGTGTGTCTCTGTCTCTGTCCCTTTTCTTTCTTTTTTTGTCTCTCTCACTCTCTTACTCATTCTCTGACTCTCTCCATCTGTCTCTCTCTCTAAGCCTCTCTGTGCCTTTCTCTCCATCTCTCTCTCTCTCTCTCTCTCTCTCTCTCTCTCTCTCTCTCTCTCTCTCTCTCTCTCTCTCTCTCAACAGTGATGAGAGACTATAGCCTGGAACATTGAATATATTGTCAGATTTGGTCAACACATTGACTCTTTTCTGAACTATATTTTTTTCCTCCTTTTAATTTGTTTTACAAGAGATATCTTACATAGATGGAAAGGGGGAGAGGATATATTTAGAAGGAAAAGTGATATAAGAACAAAATATATCAATACAACTTTAAAATGAAGAAAAAGACATGATAATAAGCTGCAAGCTGAAAGCTTTAAATCAGTCCATTAAAAAGAATAACGAGGTGTTGAAACATAACAATGAGTTAGACAGAAAAGACTCTGAAATTATCTTCCCTAAATGTATGTAGTAAAATTGCAGGCATTGAGATGTTTAGCTGTGATCCTGCCTAGAGAAAGAGGACTGGACAATAATGACCATATGTACTTAAATATATTAATCCATAAGGGATTTCAGAAGTCAATAGGATTATAGGAACAATAATTTAGGGATGGAAAGAAATTCAGAGGTTATATAATCCAAGCTCCCGATTTTATAGATGAAGAAATAGAGATTCAGAAAGGTGAAGCATTTATTAAGTGTAGACTGTATTCTCAGACTTATACTAAATTCTGGGATTACAAAGAAAGGCAAAACACAGGTTCATTAAGAAAGAAAGAGTGGGGGGGACAGACAGAGAGACAGAGACAGAAAGAGACAGAGAGAAGGGAGGGGAGGAAAAGGAGGGAAGAAGGTTAAGTGACAGAAAAGTCAGATAGTCCATATAGTCCTTGATAAAGAGGGCCAGAAATCTGAGATTTCTGTTTTGATATCACAATGGGATTCTGAAAATAAAATCTGTTTGGTTTTTGCCACATTTGATCCTCAAATCGGACAGACTGAGTCTGGAGGGAGACTTTTCTTAGCTAGTAGTTACAAATATGGCAAGTATAATGCCCTTAACTTTTAATATACTTTTTCCTCTGGTCTACTGATTTTTATGGTGAGGGGAGATCATGGCAATAAGAAAGGGCTTCCTGTCAGAGGTGATACTTTAGCTGAATATTAAAAGAAACTAGAGATTCTAGGATACCAGAGGTGAGAAGGAGTTGCATTTTAGACAAGGCTGACATCTCTGCAAAGATTAGAGAAGGAATATCATTTATAAAGAATAATAAGTGATCCAGTTTGGCTGGAGTGCTGAAAACATTGAAAGCTGATTCAAGTGCAATCATATGTTATTTCTCTCAGAGGTGTTCATATTTAAATAAAAGACTATAATTCTTTGCTTTAACCATTTGAGAGCATTCCCACTCATTTGGAGACATGAGAATGGTGGGGATTAAAAGCCAAATTTTACACACACACACACACACACACACACACACACACACACACACAAACACATTTTTTTCTTTTTTTCCTTTTTACCAGTCTCATACCTATCTATATCTGGGGCTCCATTAGTATAATTTTTGAAGCCTTGAGTTAAAGAAATGCAACTCCTCTAGTGGTGAAATGTCACCAGAACAAAATCAGTAAGAGTTGAATTCGAGGTTTGATTGTCCTTTGAGTTCCTAAAATCACACTCACTAAGTAACTCCTATCTCTGTTTCTAAAAGTTTTTGACATAATGAGAAGAAAACTTCCCATAAATGGTATCTATATTTTTGGCCTCCAACATGCCAGTTAATCTCTTAGAATCTCTTCAGCAAAGTAAAAATGACCATGATATCAGTAGGATTCACCTTTTAGTGTGAAGATAAAATGAGATCAGGTATGGGGAAAAACTTAGCATCCTCTGAGGGACCAATATAACAAGAGCAACTGTATCAGAGCAGCAATAGCATCCCTTTGCTGTTCCTGTACGTCACCACTAGGTGTCTCTGTGAGCTCACGCTGGATGGAGTCCAGCCACAGCTTCACAGTGGAAGCCCATTTGTGCCTTCAACATGGTCCCCAAACTCCAAATGCCTCATGTCATTAAAGCAGATTTCTCCCAAGTAAACATAAGGTAGTTGTTCACTAAACAACTAATTATTTAATTAGCTCCATGCTCTAATGTGACTTAATATGCACAGAGGCAGACCCATCAATCCAGGGAGGAAGCTGGGGAACTCATCTATCACTTCAGGAAACTTTCTTTTTTTCTCTCTCTTGTTTCCCAATATTTTTTTTCTGATCAACACTGAATATTAATGTGTTGGGGAGCCTCTGAGTGTCACACACACACAATCAGTTTTACTAGTTTCATTGGAACTGGAACACAGCAGACTGAGTTGAAAGTGAGATTGAGAGATTTCAAGCTAATGGTGATAACAATAATAGTAACAATTAGAAATAATACTTTTTCATTTAATTTATTTTATTTAAAAAAAATATTTGTAATAGTGTTTATTTACCATATATAGACATGGGTAATTTTACAACATTGACAATTGCCAAACCTTTTGTTCTAATTTTTCCCCTCCTTCCTCCCTCTAGATGGCAGGTTGACCAATACATGTTCAATATGTTAAAATATAAATTAAATCCAATATATGTATACATGTCCAAACAGTTGTTTTGCTGTACAAAAAGAATCAGACTTTGAAATAGTGTACAATTAACCTGTGAAGGAAAGCAAAAATGCAGGCGGACAAAAATAGAGGGATTGGGAATTCTATGTAGTGGTTCACAGTCATCTCCCAGAGTTCTTTCGCTGGGTGTAGCGGGTTCAGTTCATTACTGCTCTATTGGAACTGATTTGGTTCATCTCATTGTTGAGAATGGCCACGTCCATCAGAATTGATCATCATATAGTATTGTTGTTGAAGTATACAACCATCTCCTGGTCCTACTCATCGAAATAATAATTTTAAGAGAATTTCCTTATACCTATCATTTTAGGTTTTTAGGACAGTACAGTAAAATTAGCACTGTCTATAAATCCAGAGGATATCCATTCAAATTCTTTCTTTCTTATAACCTATGTGAACTTAAACAAATCATTGAACCTCTGTTTCTTCATCTGTTAAATGAATGAACTACATTATCTCTGGCAATCACTTCCACAGCTAGGTCTGTAACTGTATGATCTAATCCAAGTTCCTCATTTCACAGATGAGAAAACTACATCCTAGGGAAGAAGTGACCCAAAGTCACACACAGACATTAAGTACTAGAAGCAGGTATTCTAACCCAGTTCCCTTGATCTCTTCTCTTCTTCCCAGACAGGGTAAAACATGAGAAAGAATCTGTACCTTGTTTCCTTGCAGGGAAGCCTTTTAGAGGGTCTTACCTTGATGTTGGAAAGGAACAAATTATTTCTCAACATATTTTCCAATGTTACAATTATGCGATGCATAGGAACATTGTCTTCCTTAGATTTGTTATTTAAACAGAAACAGATGGTGGCTAACAGTAAAATTGTCCTGGAATCTCCATACCCACTGCTTTACATCCTTGTTTTGTTGGCTAGCCAAGCTCTGGGAAACGGTACCTCATTTAATTGTGGTGTCGTTGAAGGTACTTCAGGCAGTGCGGTCTAATTATGTAGCTATAACCAAGTCTGGGACATTGTCCCCAATGCTGACATTTCAGGGTGGGGTAGCGTTCTCTTGGATGCAGTCCTAAAACTGAAATCTAACTACTGCATGGCCCCTGTTGCCAAAAAGGTCAGGGAAAATGTAGACTTTAAGAGATGTTGAAGGACCTGGATTACTAGTATAGAAATGGAGACGTCAGTCTACCTTCCTTCAGACTCAAATGTCAAAGATGTCAAGCTTTCTCTCCTTGAGACTACTTGACATTCTCCTTGGTCCAAATCTCAACCATTAAGGTAAATAAACTTCCCATCTTTCTGTATGGGCTATTCTCCATTTCCGTTATTTCCATTTTAAATCTGTGGCCCCAGAAATCAGAATATCTGGTTTCTTCTTTGTGCTCATGCTACATAGATCATGATACACACTATTTCTCTAGTTCCTTAATTTATTCAAAGGGCTTTACATATAATGATTATAATAAAAATGAGTATTTGTAAATTCATTAAGGGTTGGAAAACATATTTACATATTTTTATATCGTTTGATACAACAGTCCTGGGAAATTGGTGTTATTCCTATTTTGTAGATTAGGAAACTGAGGTTGAAAGAGATTAAGTGACTCAATCAAGACCACACAGCTAGTAAGTATAGGAGATCAGTTTTGAACTCCGATCTTTTTGATCACAAGTCAGGTGTTCTATTCACTCTCTGCCCCTTAACTGCCCCATGTGACCCTTAACAGATTGCTTAACATTTCATATTTTTAGGCAACTGTCCAAGACTATAAATGTCTGAGATTGAATTGGTGGAGAGAATATCTGAGAGTTCTCTATACCAATCATATCCCAGATCTAGTCCCTCATTCTATCTCTCAATAACATATAACTTGGAAATTACCAATATTTTATAGGAACATATATTAAAATGCTCTGCTTAAGTTTTTTTTGGTGATGATGATGGTGGTGATAATGATGATGATGAATTTTTCCCTGCAGAATCTCAGAGAAAGTGAGAAGCACTTGGCATAAAAAAAAAAAAGGACTCATATTCAAACCCTGTAGTTCATTATAATGAGCTCCTTATAATGAAGGATTCCAGTGAGTGACGGTCTTCATATTGCTTATTATTGTTTATATATTATTCCTCCATCCTTTTTTTTTTTCTTCTAGAGCAGCATAAAGTGAGTAAGTCCAAATCCCAGAAAACTTGAGAATGTCTAATTCATTCCCTGCTGCATTCATTAAAACCAGATTTGGAATCTTTAAATGTGTGCAGTCTAGTAGAAGAAAACAATAGCTAGCTTGAATAAAGTGTATTAGAGTTGTACACAGCTCATTTGGTCTTCACAATAACTCTGGGACTTGTCCAAGGTCACAGCATTATTGACTTATAAAACTCAGGATTCCAAAAATCTTAAGACTCCTAGACCCTGTTCATTCATTCTTTTGGGCTCTGCTCACCAATGTTTGGGCCAGTGTTGCTGTGTAATATGTTAATACAGGATAACCTCAGTAGGATGGTGTCTTTTATTGCATGTGCCATTGGAGAAGTGGCAGTATTATTGTTTTTTTCTTTATAAAATGAGGTAGTTAAAAGGATGATTTCTAAGGAATTCAATATCTAAATTTATGACGTTCAGCAATGGACAACTAGAAGAGGCACCGGTGCCTTCCAATTGCCTTATTTTACAGAGTGGAAAATAATAGTAGACACATTTACAGATTTGCCCAATGTCACATAAGGCCCTAGCAAGTAGCAGAGCTAGAGTTTGAACAATTGGCTATTCAATACTCTGACTTCTTTAGAGAAGTTAGGGGAAAACCAATCTGAGTTGATAAGATGATTAAATTTTACAATATGTAAAAAGAAATTAAGTTTTGTTACTCTCAAAGAAATATGATCCCCTCCAGAAAAATACAAAACAAAACAAACTAAAAAAGGATGATTCAGAAGAGATTCTTACTTGAATAAGGAAACAAGAAATAAGCAAACTTCTTATCCTGTCAAGCAACTTGTTAGGATTATAGTTTCCTGGTAGATGGCAATCAACATTAATAAGAGGATTTTCTTCATTCGGACCTGTCCGTTAATAATGATATCATGGGTTCAGTTTTTTTATTGTGTTTTCCAATTTCATTGGTAGTATAGAAAAGGCATTTCGGAAAGAAAGATAGTCTTTTTTTTTTTTTAAAGGTAGTTTTGAATTCAGGAAGATGTGTGTTCAAATCTCATCTTTGACACACGTTCCACATGGTAGCTTTATGAGCCAGAACAAATCACTTAACCCTTTTATGAACACCCCAGGAAATTCTCTGAGACTACAATTTTAGGAACAGATTCAACTTGTAAAGGGAGTTTCTCATCTAGACATTCCATTTATCTGTGAAATCAAAGTTCAGTACCTAGCTGTACTGAAAGTAAAAGCTGGCAAAGAGCTACCATTGGATTGATTTCCTTCCTTAGTAGCTTTCATTTTGGAATTTCTCATTGTATCTGCTCACATGGCCCATGTATATATATTTAACATCCTAGAATTGTAACTACTTCTGGGATAGTGTATAGTAATTGCCTAATAGCCAAAGGCTTTAGACTTCAAAGTAGTCTATTATCATGTTGGCAGAATGTTAGTTCTAAAAGAGACCTTATCTGGTTCTAGTTTACAAGAAAGGGATTTAAAGGCAATGGCATTCAGGGGAAGTGTCACTCAGCTGGTAATCATCAGAGCTACAATGCAAAACCAGGTATCCTTGTTCCCTAGTCTCATACTCTCTCTCTCCATACTTCGATACATCAAAAGAGCAGTAAAATTCAATTTAACAAAAAAAAAAAAGAAAGGAAGGAAGGAAGGAAGGAAGGAAGGAAGGAAGGAAGGAAGGAAGGAAGGAAGGAAGGAAGGAAGGAAGGAAGGAAGAAAGAAAGAAAGAAAGAAAGAAAGAAAGAAAGAAAGAAAGAAAGAAAGAAAGAAAGAAAGAAAGAAAGAAAGAAAGAAAGAAAGAAAGAAAGAAAGAAAGAAAGAAAGAAAGAAAGAAAGAAAGAAAGAAAGAAAGAAAGAAAGAAAGAAAGAAAGAAAGAAAGAAAGAAAGAAAGAAAGAAAGAAAGAAAGAAAGAAAGAAAGAAAGAAGGAAAGAAAGAAGGAAAGAAAGAAAGAAAGAAGAGAAAGAAAGAAGGAAAGAAGGAAAAAGAAAAATAAAGGGAAAAAACCCAATGTTATATCTCCACACTCTATTAACTAATATCAGTGAAATATTAATATCTCAAACTGACCTTGGTAGTCTACTTACCCTTTAGATGCCAATATTGTCATCTATTAACTAAGACAAGATTGTGTTCCTCAGGTGTTAGTGCTGAAGATTAAGTAATTAGTGATTTGTAAAACATTTTGAAAACGAAAATGCTAAGTATTGTTATTATTTCAAGGACAATTTAATCCTCCTGATTCATCTGTAATTATTTCATCAAAACCTCGTTCAATAAGAGCTGTTTGATGGGGAAAATACCTTATGAGGCTTCTCTGTAAGACTTTTGTCTGCAAAATTAGACAGTGGGGTTTTGCCAAATGAAACTCATTTGCACCTAAAGGTTTGCACTTAGTATAACTTTCAAAACACCCCTCTACTTTGCCAGGAGGACACGAGTGCTTGGAAATATCCCAGAGAAGTGATTCATTCATTGATTTGCCTTGAAATCATCCTCAACCAGGGAAACACATATAACTTCCATTTAAGTAGAGCCAGCCCTAGGTAATATTTTGCTTTTCCTCTTTCCCCATCTCTCCTTTGATTATCATGTGCCCCACTGCTGGGTATTCTGATTTCTCCAATCCCCAGTGGCTGATTTCCTAGTTCCATGAGCTCTAATTTCTCCAGATTGTTTGTCTCAGTTCAATGTCTTAGGTGTAAATTAATAGGAAAAAAACTAATCTTGCAAAGGTTGTAGCTCATAATGGCTTAAGATATCCATCTCAGTGAGTTATTAATGGTCAGAATATTCTCAAGCATACAGGAAAATGTCTCTAATGGGAGAATTTCAGGATAAGTTTGACTTTGGATTTTTTTCAGGGGTGGTAATGCTTACTCTGTTCAATGCACACCACTATAGAAAACTTCATTCTATACCTTATTTATTAAGTAAACTTATATGTGTTTGTTGTTCAGTCAGTTCAGTAATGTCTGATGCCTTATAACCCTATTTAGAATTTTTTTGAAGAAGATACCAAAATGGTTTGCCATTTCCTTCTCCAGATCATTTTACAGATGTGGAAACTGAGATAAACAGGATTAAGTGGCTTGCCTAGGGTCACTCAGCTAGTAAATGTCTATAAAAAGGCTGGAACTCTGAGTTGATGCACTGGAATCAGACAACAGAGCACTTAAGGCTAATTACTGATTGGACAATACTCTATTAGCATATGCTTGGAAAATGGCCCTTCCCAATATAAAATGGCCCTTCCCAATATTCTTTGCTGGCTGGATCTTTTGGTGTATACAGATAATGGTAGGAGGGATTAGGGGGTGGAGTAAGACAAGTCAAGAGTCACTTTGGCAGTAGACAAGGAAAAGGGAGATCTTGGAAATCCTGTGTCCGTCCAATTCACCTCTACCCCTAAAGACCAAGAATAAAGACTAAGGACTTTTGCTTATCCTGACTCTGGCTGATTCTAAGGCATCCAGGGTGCTAAGTCAGTCTTCACAAATGTCTAAATCTTCATTTGAACTCAGATCTGGACTCCAGGGTTGGGGACCTATCCATTGAAGCTACCCTTTATATAGAAGAACTTCTAATCCTGATCTGGTATATTTTCCAAATGGCTTGCTTAAATGAAGATTCTCTTTTTTATTGGCACCTGGCCCAATAAGAACTTCCTTTTGCACTATTTGTAGATTTACAAGATGTCTTGTCATAGTCTTGAACACATTTTGCAGTTGAGGAAACTGAGACCCATCACATAACAATGATCTACCCAAGATCATATAGGTAAAAAGTGGGAACATAAAACAAAAATGCATGTCTCCTGATTTCATGTTCTTACTTCCTCTATTTACTGATATTATAATTAATTAATATCACGTTCTTGCTTTTGTTAATCATATGTCTTATCTCCACCTGTGGCTATATGATCCGAATTTCTGTGTGGTAAATAAAGTCCAAAAACATTCATTGTGTACCATCTATGTGCCAGGAGTTGTGTTTAGCCCTGAGTATATAAAAGGAAAAAAAAATGCCCAATGGACGCCACAGTCTAATTAGGAAGGCAACATGTAGACAATTATATACAAGCGAGACATATTAGAGATATTCTCAGGGGAAGGCAGTACTGTTAAAGAATATGAGAAAAGGCTTTTTAGTTAAGATTCGAAGAAACCATGAAAGCTGGAGGCGGGGAAGAGAAGAGAGTTCCAGGTGTAAAGGACAGTCAGTGACACTCAGAATTAGGAAATGGAGGGTGTTGGGAGAGGAGCAGGACTGAGACCTCTCTCCAGGCACATGTCTATGTGCAGGTGTTTGTATGAACAATGCACACCCATACAAGTAAAGCAAAAAAAGATAAAGAAAAGAAAAAAAAAGAAAGCATAAAGAAAGCAAAAGAGATATAGTTCACATAGTTTTTAAATGATCAGATGGTTAGAGATCATTAATACATCATCTTGATATTGCAAATGGGGGAATCTTAGATTCAGAAAATTGAAATGTCCTAGATCATAATCTTTAGTCCTTTTTCACCCCTGAGACAATCAAGCTTAAGTGACTTGCCCAGCTTCACACAGCTAGGAAGTGTTAAATGTCTAAGGACGGATTTGAACTCAAATCCTCCTGATTTCAGGGCTGTGCTCTATCTACTGTATTGCCTAGATGTCTTACCTTTAGTCCTTAAAGGGACCTCAAAAGTCATCTCATTTAGTCTTTTCATTGTATACATAAAAGAAATGTTGACTTCAATTGATAACACCAGCATAGAATCATAGAGCTAAAGCTATTAAGGAATTTAGAACTAAATATTCTCTTCCCCTCCCCCCCCAAATTGGGGCAGCTAAATGGTTAGTATTAGACCTGAAGTTAGGAAGACTCATTTTCCTGAGTTCAGATCTGGCCTCCGACACTTTTTATCTGTTTGAATCTGACCAAGTCACTTTACCATGTTTGCCTCAGTTTGTTTGTATAAAACAGGGGTTTTCAAACTACATACTCTCACAATATGTGGCCCGCTGACCACATGTTTATGTGGCCCAGTGAGTTATGGGAAATGGGCTGAGGGGCGGAGACAGAGTGTGAGTTTTTGTTTTTACTCTAGTCCGGCCTCCAACAGTCTGAGGGACAGTGAACTGGCCCCCCCATTTAAAAAGTTTGAGGACTACCACATAGAGAAAGAAATAACAAAATCTTAAATGGAGTGATAAAGAGATGGACATGACTGAATGAAAGATTTTCTATTGATAAGGCCCAAGGTTGTTAAGTAACCTGCATGAGGTCACAGAAAGAACAGGTGGCAGACTGGGGATTGGAGACCAAGAGCTCTGTTTTCAAATTCACCTCTTGAGAGAGAGAGGAGAGAGAAGAGAGAGGAGAGAGGAGAGAGGAGAGAGGAGAGAGGAGAGAGGAGAGAGGAGAAAGGAGAAAGGAGAGAGAGAGAGAGAGAGAGAGAGAGAGAGAGAGAGAGAGAGAGAGAGAGAGAGAGAGAGAGAGAGAGAGAGAGAGAGAGAGAGAGAGAGAGACAAAGAGAGAACATGAAAGAGAGAGGGAGAGAGAGGGAGAGAGAAAGAGAGATAACGAGAGAGAGAGAGAGAGAGAGAGAGAGAGAGAGAGAGAGAGAGAGAGAGAGAGACAAAGAGAGAGCATGAAAGAGAGAGGGAGAGGGAAAGAGAGATAACATGAAAGAGAGAGAGAGAATGTGAGAGAGAGAGAGAGAGAGAGAGAGAGAGAGAGAGAGAGAGAGAGATCTCTCCTATTAGATCAGCTATATTTTAGTTGTGTTACTTGTCCAGGCCACCCAGGTGCCAAAAATAGGAATTAAACCTTGTAGTGTTTCCAGCTTCCAATCCTCCATGTTAAACCCTGTCAAGCACCCACTTTATCTCTCTTAAAGTACCCCCCCCACACACACTTCCTAAGGCCTATGTTTGATTCCTCTCCCTAATTAAAGCATAGCCACCTCACATCAGTGTAATTCAATTCCCTTTCTTAGATCCACAATGATGTGATTCCATATCCATAATTAATTCTCTCCATCATTAAGAATGGAGCCACGACTGATTAAGGATTCTGGGATTATTGCAGCTACCCGAACCTGCTCAAACAACTGGCAGCTACGCAGTGTCTTTTTGATCTGCATAAACTTTGGATGTGGAAGAAGAAAAGAGGCATTTTTCTTTCCCCTCCAGAAATCTCTTTTGGCATTTCGCACAAGGCATTACCTAGAATGTCAAATTGATAAGATCTTTTTACTGGAGCCACCCAGCCTTCACTAGGCTGAACCGGAGCCAGTGTTTGTAGCTGTAATTACTCTGAGCAGGTTGAAAGGGAAAATGTTAAGGGAGTATTTGGGCAAAATATCTTTAAGCAAGAAGACATAGGCCTCCAGTCTGAGCATCAAATTTGTGTTTTCGAAGTTTGTGTCCAATGAGTTCAAGCTGCTTGGTTACCAACAGTAACTTCAACAGTTGTGGTACATGTGAATGTGTCTCAAAGTATATCAGTAAGCCAAATGATCATGGGATAGAACGGATACCTATTGGGATGAAAGTCCAATAGTATGTTCTCTGAATATATTAGCGGCACATTAAATGTAGACAATCATGCTAATGAGGCAGAGCAATGGATTTCTAGTAAGACCTGTGTTAAAATTCTATATCCCTCACTATCTGTGTGATGCTCTGCAAATCACTTTTTCCTCCCTTAGTCTCAGTTTCCTTTTCTGTGAAATGGAGATCAAACTATTTGAATTGTTTATTTAACATGCGTATTGCAGAAATTAAATGAGATTTACTCTTGTAAAGTGCTTCTAATATCTTAAGGAACCGTCTGACTGTGTTGTAGTAGCAGCCACAGCAACAGCAGCAGCACTAGTGAAAATAACAGTAGTATTAGATGATTATGTTTTGACTTTCATGGTATCCCCAGTTTAGATGATTCATAAATGTTTATTGACTATTCATCATCATCATCATCATTTCAATGGATGGAAAAGCTTCAAATGAATCAACAAAAATCATACATGTCATATTTTACAGTTTATGGGATCCTTTCTTTACAGTAACAAGCCCAGAAAATAGGTCATACAAATATCATCTTTTTTTCTGAAATAAATTGAAGCTCACCAAGGTTTATCAACCTATTAAAACATATTTATTGAATACTAAGTTTTAAAAATGATATTAGACATAGATGGTACAGAAAGAAAATAGAAGAGCAAGGATTTATTGAATTAAGTGATTAACAACAATAACATGTATAGATATCAAAAGGACAAGAGATTGAAAACCCATCTAGGCTCTGATTCCAAGTCCAGGGATCCTATCATTCTACTTTATATTTTTTAAACTATAATTTTAAATGCATCACAATCAATCAATAAAGAATTATACAATTCTTAACATGTGAAGGGGAATGCGATGAGTGCTAGGAGTACAAAGAGAAACATAAAACAGCCCCTGCCCTATAGGAGCTTGTATCCTATGGAGAGAAGCACCAAATATAGCAATGAGAAATAACAGTGAAATCAAGCAGATGGAATTGTCTCTGAAATAATAATACTGAACATTTAATTTTCCAAGCATTCTAGAAATTGCTCATTACTTTTTGTATGAGAAAGTACAACTCAGACATGACAAAGAGATTGGAGAATAGAAATTAGTCTATTCAGATTCTATACAAAATGGATAAAATATAATTTGGGGAGAGAAAGCACTAAAAACTAAGAGGTCCAGACATGATTCATGTGGAAAATGGCCCATGAATTGAATAGTGAAGGAGACAAGAGATCTAAATGAGTGAAGAAATGCATCCAGAGGATGGAAGAGATCCAGTGTTGCTTCTGAGAAAGTGTGGGCTTAATGGAGAAAGAAAAAAGAAAGTGCATTTCACTGAAATGGAGTTTCAATATACAATCAATGTATAATAAGGCTCGTAAGACACATTAGGGCCAGGTTATGAAGGACTTTGAATGCCATATAGAGGAGTTTGCATATTATCCTTGAGGGACTGATTGAATTTATTGAGTTTGGGTATGACTTGGCCAAACCATTCTTTTTTATTATTATTATTATTATTATTAATTTTATAATTGTATTTTTTGACAGTATATATGCATGAGTAATTTTTTATAACATTATCCCTTGTATTCATTTTTTCAGATTTTCCCCTCCCTCCCTCTACTCCCTCCCCTAGATGACAGGCAATCCCATACATTTTACATGTGTTACAGTATAACCTAGATACAATATATGTGTGTAAATCCCATTTTCTTGTTGCAAGTTAAGTATTAGCTTCCAAAGGTATAAGTAACCTGGGTAGATAGACAGTAGTGCTAACAGTTTACATTCACTTCCCAGTGTTCCTTCTCTGGGTGTAGTTGTTTCTGTCCATCATTGATCAGCTGGAAGTGAGTTGGATCTTCTTTATGTTGAAGATCTCCACTTCCATCAGAATACATCCTCATACAGTATTGTTGTTGAAGCGCACAGCGATCATCTGGTTCTGCTCATTTCACTCAGCATCAGTTGATGTAAGTCTCTCCAAGCCTCTCTGTATTCCTCCTGCTGGTCATTTCTTACAGAGCAATGATATTCCATAACCTTCATATACCATAATTTACCCAACCATTCTCCAACTGATGGACATCCATTCATCTTCCAGTTTCTAGCCACTACGAAAAGAGCTGCCACAAATATTTTGGCACACACAGGTCCCTTTCCCCTCCTCAGTATTTCTTTGGGATATAAGCCCAGTAGTAGCACTGCTGGATCAAAGGGTATGCACAGTTTGATAACTTGTTGGGCATAGTTCCAGATGGCTCTCCAGAATTGGCCAAACCATTCTTGAAGAACATTATCTTAGTATCTATGGGAAGAGCATTGTTAGCTTGTGACACATTCAAAATAGAAGAGCTATAGATGTGCGTGACTTCAAGTACATCCTATCACATTAATTTAGAACTGAAAGCAATGGAGATGTTTAGCCTTGTGTCATAGAGCCAGAAGAAACCTTAGAAACCAACAAGTCCAACTTCTTTATTTTACAAATGAGGAAACTGAGGCACAAAGCATTTAAGTGACTTGTCCAAAGTAACAATATAATTTGTAAATTGTTGAGATGTGATAGGAGCTTCTCTTCTTGTCTTTGTATCCGGTGCCCAAACTACTCTAATAAGTTACCTTCGAAGAGAAAATTTAGTTGACAATTTATTTAAAAGAGCCTTAGAGGAAAGAGAAACTTGATCTGTTTGGCTCTATAGAGAAGAAGGGATATTAGATGAAAATCACAAACAGGTAAGTTAGGCTTGTTATAAGGAAGGAATTACTAAACATCAGAGGGGTTAAAGCATAAAAGGTCATCTCAGTAGGCAATGAGCTCCACTGGATGGAAGATCTTCAAATGAGGTTGAATGCTCACTCATTGGGTTTGCTACTAAGGGCTTTCTTTCAATATGCGTTAGAGTCTTCGATTTCTTTCAAATCTAAAATCCTACAATCTTGTGTTTTTAAACTATGTTTCAAGCTAGCCAACTGCTTTTTAAACATATTATCTAATTGGATCCCCAGGACAGCTAGCTGAGAGATAATATTAAATAAATTGCCCTTTCCATCAGCTTCTCAAGCATGGGGCCACTCAATTCCCACCAAGGAGAAAATTTTAATGCAAGTATCATTTTTTTTACTATCAGAGATAAATATGAGTTACCCAAATGTCAGCTTTATCATCTCTTTTATTTAATTACATTATCAATGAGTGGAGAGATTGATGGAGGCTAGGAGCTTCAGTGTTTCATGGTAGAATGATTATCTAGACTCCAAGTTGTTTAATTTTTGACACTAGTTCTAGGTCTGTGAAAGTATGTTTTGGGATAAATTTGGTAAGTTCTTTGTGACTCAGTTTTCTCATTTGTAAAATGAGAGGGCTATAATTAGAGCACTTTTAAGGTCCCTTTTAGCTCTGAAATTCTAATAGAAAAGACAGTCAATCAATAACCAAGCGCTCCTTTAATAAGAACAGTATGCTTAACACTGAGGTTAGTGCTGAGAATTCAAATTTGAAGAGAGAGACAGAGAGTGAAAGAGAAAGAGAGAGAGAGAGAGAGAGAGAGAGAAGGAAAGAAAGAGGAAAAAAGAGAGAGAGGAAGAGAGAAAGACAAAAAGAAAAAGAGAATGAGAAAGAAAGAGTTCCTTCTTTGAGAGGTTGTAGTCTAATGGGAAGAAACAACATAAAAGGAAGCTAAAAAGTCGTGGGGATATATAGGGATGTTGGTGATTTATATGGACTTACTTTATATCCTACTACTTTATTAAAATTATTAATTATTTCAAATAACTTTTTAATTGAATTTTTGGGGTTTTCCAAGAAAGAACTAATAAATAGAAATATTTATAAAATAATTTTACATACACATATACATACATATATTTGTGTATAATGATAGCCATTTTTAAAGCAAGGGGAGGGAATAAAAATAAATTTACATGATAGCTTTATTATATAGTTTAAAGGAATAGCAAATTGCATGTAATATATTTACAATTTCATGAGCAATCATCTTTTTATTATACTATGTTCTATAAATATTTGCTTTATTCCACAAATTAAAATTAAAATTATTTTTTAAAGAAAAGCAGTGTGAGGAAAAAGGGACTACATAATATGAGAACATAGTTGACAAATCAGTCAGAGATGTACCAAGGTAGTGTCAGAAGGGAAAAATGAAATGTCTTATCCAAGCTCTGCCTTTGAATGGAAGTTGGAAGTTCATGGCTTCATTCTCCAACAAGAGAGGATGAGACAGCATGTCAAGGTTGATGAGATCTTATAGGATGCTTACTTTATCCCACAAATGAGCTTCCTGGGGAGAGAAAGGGAAGTCAGACAGAGAAGTTCCAATATAGAACAACCAAATGAGAATTAAGGAGATATCTGATTTAAGTTCTCCACACCTATGCATCCTTGAGTTAAATATCTCTGAGCTTCAGTTATCAATACTAAAAAATAGAATGGCTTGTTTCAGAATGTAATGAATTTTCACTCAGTGGATATCTCATGTAATATCAATTTCCTTCCTTCCTTCCCCCTTCCTTCCTTCTCTCCTTCCTTCCTACCTTCCTTCCTTCCTTCCTACCTTCCTTCCTTCCTTCCTTCCTTCCTTCTCTCCTTCCTTCCTTCCTTCCTTCCTTCCTTCCTTCCTTCCTTCCTTCCTTCCTTCCTTCCTTCCTTCCTTCCTTCCTTCCTTCCTTCCTTCTCTCCTTCCTTCCTTCCTTCCTTCTCTCCTTCCTTCCTTCCTTCTCTCCTTCTTTCCTTCCTTCCTTCCTTCCTTCCTTCCTTCCTTCCTTCCTTCCTTCCTTCCTTCCTTCCTTCCTTCCTTCCTTCCTTCCTTCCTTCCTTCCTTCTTTTCATTCCTTCCTTCCTTCTTTTTCTCCTTCCTTCCTTCCTTTCTTCTCACCTTCCATCCTTCCTTCTTTCTCCCCTCCCTTTCTCCTTCCCTCCCTCCCTCCTCTCTCTCTCTTTTCATTCTTTTTTTTCCTCCATATTTTAATAATCAGCATTTACTTCAATGTCAGAATGTGTCATTCATTCTGTAGTGCTATTCTTGTAAAAACTACTTTGTTGTAAGCATTATAGGAGGAATTAAAATAGAGATCCTATGATGTTATGGGCCAGAACTTGAAACAAGGTACTAAGTGGAATTGATGAGACAATGGTGATCTAGATTAACATGGTTCAATATGGTTGATTTAATGTTACAATAAATAATGGTTTCCTAGTGATATAATAATTGTTTTATACTCAGTGTGGCGCATATAAGCAGGGACTGAGAGCTTCAGAGAAGAAGCTTTGAGAGGCAGAGAAGACAAAGGACTGGAGGCAGGAGCTTAAGTTCTCAGAACCAAAGGGAGAAATTCAATTCGATCTCCGATCTTCCTGGTGGCTGGCCTGCCTCTTGCACTTCTCCCACTAAGACCAAGACCAGACTGAAAGGCTCTCCAGAAAGCTGCTCAGCATCAGGCAAGGAGACAATAAAGGATTTGGACTTTTAATACCTGGCTGTTCTTGTGGTGATTACTGAACTGAAATGAAAGCTGCTCCCAAGACTCCCAGAGACCCCAAGAAAATCGAACCAAGAGAACATTACATTTACATTACAATATGATACAATAGAAAGGCATACTGTTAAATATCAGATGACTTGGATTCCTAGGCTATGTGTAAGTAAACTTGGATAAATTTATCAAAAAAACTTGTGCCTCAGTTTCCTAATGTGTAAAATGTTAAAATATTAGGGTTGGACTAAGAGTCCTTTGAGATTCACCTCCTACTCTGGATTTATTAGTTTATGTTCCTATGATTTTTCCAACTGTAACCCATTTTCTTTGAAATTAACAAAGGGCAAGAGAGCCAGAGAGATATATGCCCAAGGGTATAGAATTTTAGTTCAATTTCCCACTAGTCCTACTGATTAGAGCATGTTTGTATTTTAATTTATCTTCCTTTTTTCCCAGCCAGCACCCTGGGTAGAGTTAATGGTTTAGCCATTAGTGACAATCCATTCTGGTGCTCTCTCATGTTTTGTGCATGAAATTCTGGGTTGTCATTGAAGATTTCATGAGATAGGTTGGCATTGCAAACACGGTCAATAATATTGATGACATTTTCCAACAGTTTCCCAGATCACTGTGCTGTTTTAATTAGAGTGTGGAAAGCCTTTAAACGAGCTACAGAGTAAACCTGGTGACAGACAGTTCTATGTGTCTAAAACTATTACTGACATTCTCCAAGGGGACAACAAAAAGTTTTCTATCTTAAGTTTGGAACCCTTTTTTTCCTAAAAAAAAAAAAAAAAAAAAAAAAAAAAAAAAAAAAAAGTCTCCCATTGGGAGATCCATACAATTTATGCTGTTGAAGCCATCATTTGGTAAATACATAGAATTTTATAAGCTCAGCCAGAGAGGTCACTTAATTACTACAAACTGAATTATGAATCTACTCTACAGAAATACAAAGGGTGGTTACTGATTCTCTGCTTGATTAGTAATGGACAATTCATTATTTTCAGAAGCTGGTTCTTTATGGTTTATTTAGGTTTTATTGTCTTGTCACTGTTAACATTTTATTAATGACTTTTGATTTTAAGTCACTTTAATTTTGAGATATATCCCTCCCTGAGCCATGCCCTAGTAATAAAAAAATGAAAGAGCAAAAAAAAAAGCAGGTTAGTAAACCAAACCTTTACTTCAAACTTGCCTGATTGCATGTTTACCATTCCACAACCAGAGTTCCATACTGAGTTAGAAGGAAGGAACTAGGTGTAAAATGTTGTTTGCAGCCAAGTCTTATTGTCATCACCAAAAATTCATTTTTTTTCCTGATGTTGTTGTTCTTACCTAGGTATAATTGTGGTAATGATTTTTAAATTCATTTGCTAACTTCATTCTGCATTAATTCATATAAGTCTTTCTATGTTGTTCTAAAATTTTATATCCATGATTTCTTTTCTTAAACTCATACACCACGATTTGTTCCACCATTTCCTCAATGGATGGACACTGTCCTTTGTCCAGTTCTTTGCTACCACAAAAATTGTCGCTTACAACATTTTTCTCATTTTGACTTTTGTGTAGTTATTAAAATTATTTCTTATGTTGAGCCAACATCTACTTTTGTTTAACTTCCTTATTGGTTGAGGTATTCCTTTCTGTGTCTCATCACCTTCATTCATAAAATGAAAAAAATAAATAAATAAAAAGGAAAATGAATAATCTTTCAATTGTACTCTAGAGCACTTACAAAGAATACGACAAGCATATTACCCCATTTGCTCTGGAGGTCAGGCCAGTCATGAGATTTATAATACTTTTTTTACTTTACAAAATTGACTTTTAATTTACAAATACACTTTACAAATAAGAAAATTGAGGCTAACAAAAAGTCAATGAATTTTAAAAGATCTCAGGCCTAATAGATGATAAAGCCAGGATTCTTTTTCCCCCCTTTTTTAAATTTTATTTTATTTATTTAATATTTAAAACAAATTTTACATTGGTTCTTAATTTTTTTAGTTCTGATTTTCTCTCTTATCCCAAGCCACAATTATGAAACTGCATTTGGAGTTATGCAAAACATTTCCATAAAACTCATGTTGTGAAAAAAACATAGATCTCCCATCCTAATGAAAATAAAAACTCTCAAAAATTCATTTTAAAAGAAAGAGAGAGGTAGAGAGAAGTAGAGAGATAGAAACAGAAAGACAGAGAGACGTAGACACTGAGACAGAGAGCAACAGAGAGAGGATGCTTCAATCTATATTTAGACACAATCAGTTCCTTCTCTGGATATAGATAGGATTTTTCATCATAAGTTCTTCAGAGCACTCATGAATGATAATAGTATTGAGAACAGCAAAGGCATTCACAGCTGGTCATCTCCGAATATTGTAAAACCAAGATTCTAGCTAACATCTCTCTTGTTATGGCCACAATCCAGGATCCCAACACCCCAACGTTAGGCAAATTTGAAAATGAACAATTCAGAGGGCAATTCTAAAAAAATTGTTTAGTCATGACAAGATGTCAGTTATCTTAAGGGCAACCCATAAAGTTTAACTATAAAATTAGGCAGAACAGACAGAGCCTGTCACTATGATGAATGTCTCCCTACCTCATGTACAAACCTTGGCCTACTGATTGTTCTCCAAGGGACAGCTCTCTGTTAGCTCCTTTTGCATCTCTTCCCTAGATCTTTCTTTATGAATCCCACTACTGTTTCCCCAGTTCCCAACACTCAAGAGTCATTTCTCTGCAGACAAGTTCCAACTATGTGCCACAAATTGGACATGTGCTTAAAAAATTATTTTTGCATTAACCCAATGTACTTTTCTCTCATAGCAATGACTAAAAAACATCTAATTATCAGTGCTCACTCTATTCGCTTCAGTTTTCTAGTTCAGACCGCTTTCATTCTCAATAGAATTCTCTTATTCTTTAGATATGTTCATTTGACCTACCACATAATGAAGAGAAGCTAATGTAGAAACAAAACAGGAGATATGCCCTAAACATCAGGGGATGTAAAAAGACTATGTATCTGGATCAGAGCCAGTTGTTTGATAGATCTATCTTGATCATATATCTCCTGGTTAGCTAATCCTGTTAGTAGTAGTATACTCTGTTTCTTGGCTCAGTCCTTGGCTCCAATACTATCTGAAATTTTACACCTCCAACCCATTTTCCATTTTCCTCCTGGAGATACTTCCACTTCTATAAACTCATCCTCTGATTGGTGGAACTTCCATCTAGGGCAGTGTTAACCTATGATTTTTGTTTTTTCCATCCTGGATTATCTGTTATCTATATTCTTGATTTTAGACTTTTACAATCTTGCAAACACAATAGTGCCATCTCCCCTTGTAGATTCATTTCATATAGAATATTACACTATTAGAAGTCAAACTCTTTGAGGGTAGTGACTTTATTCCTTTTTACATATACACACACACACACGCACACACACACACACACGCACACACACACATACACAACCTATATCAAATATATGTAGGTATGTATCTGTTTGTTTAGTCATTAATTCATAATTCAGCACAATGTCTGTTCACATAGCAAGTGTTTAACAAATAAAAGGAATTTAGGTTATTTATCTATCATGTCTATCTATCTATCTGCCTGAAGTTTTGGCTGTCTACCCCCCAATTCTGCTCTACCCTAATTTTATTGAATATTATAATATATCTGTCCCATCCCCTTTTGATTGTCTCCATTTTTGGAACCTCTGAGGATAAAACACTTGGCTTTCTTTAAGCAGATTTTCAGTGCATTTCATGAAGAGATATAGCTATTGGTTTTCTACCAGAATGGTACAACTGAGGTTTCTCCATGAGTAACAAGAATTAGATGCTGCTAGAAATTGTTCTCTGTAACAACAATTGTATTTAGCAATTAGGAAGAATGTCTAATTACAATGGGAAACTACCCAGTGATACATTCCCTTTTCCCTTTCCCCTTCCTTCTGCCTATGGAATCAAAATGACCAGTCTGCATCCCATTTCTCTGTATATTTCTAAGTATAATATTTATTTTTAGCTCTCTATGGGGAGAGAAAGATTTCTGGTGCATTTTTGCTTTTGTGGAATCTGTAAGGATGCCCTTGGAAATATCATTGGCCTAAGTGAAAGTTTGCATATTGAGAGTAACAGAATTTGTGTCTACAAATAACCCAGAAAATGAAGGGCTCCTTCTTGTTGATTAACAGCCAGGAGGTCAAGATTCTTAAGCATTTTTAAAGATGCGGATAATTTGTGACCATTTTTTTCCTCCCACAAGCAGTTTTGTAATAAAAATGAGGTGAAAGAGACATGGCAGAATTACTCTGTATGGAAGGAAATTGTATCTAAATAGATTCCTTTCCCAAGTTTTAATTGGCCTAATTACTTCATGTTTATAAAGTGCTTTGAAGAGGAAAGGTGCTATTTTAGTAGTTCTTGTTATTATTTTACTTTTCCCAGAGGCATTTGCTGTTTTCTCAAATTGCTTCTCTTGAAGTGACCTAATAATCAAATTGCTTGAGAAATGGATTTTTTCCTCCTCTCTTTCTTCTCCCCCTCGGTTTTAAATTTCATTCATCAAACACAGAGGAAGTTGAGAGTCTAAATGTATGAAGCAGCACTTTATTTATCTTGGACATTATACAATTTTTAGAAGGGTTTCTGGAAATGACTGACATATCAGAGTGCCTTGCACATAGTAGTCACTTGTTAAATGTTTGTGGATCCATTGATTGATCACCCACAGAGAATAAACATTTCTCACTAGGTAGGACATTTACCCTACTTGAATGAAATACTGTTCAAAGGGGAATGATAGGTAGAGACCAAATCAGGATCAGAATCAAAGTGTAATGCAGAGGGTAAGTTGAACGGGAGGAATAGTTTCTTGGGAATGACAAATTGGAAAACCGCCAATCTCTATAAGGATGTGGGAATTAAGAGATTAGAATCGAGTTTCTGTATATGTTTGTTTTCATAATCCAAAGAAGTCTAGGAAGGAAAAAAAATAGTGGATCTATCAGTTAAGTGACTGTCCAAACAATATTAGGAGATAATGATGGTCATTCCTGTCCTAGACAAAGATATCACAAGTGTCTCTCCTTTCTCCTCTTAGAGATTTTACTATGGGTATTGAACAATATATTGTAATTTTGCTAAATTTCTCCCATTTTTTTTCTCTATCTCCGTAACTGGCTCTCTCAGTCTCTTTTGTTGGTCTTTCTTCTCTCTTCCTATCTCCATTTCTCCTCCTCTTCTTCCTGCTCCCCCTTCTCTTCTTTCCTCTTTTCCTTTCTCATTATGTGTAAGGATAGAATAAGAAGAGGAGAAACATATTAGGAAATGATGATTGTGATGTAAAAAATTACAACATTAATATCATGTTAATTAGCATTATCTCTGCAACTTTTACAGAAGCTTTGTATGTTCTTAGCCCTTCCTATCTCTGCTTCGTATATGTGTTCAGTAGCTCAGTTTATTGGAGCCCCTATCAACTCTGCTATGCCCCCCCTTTACTGTTTTGTCTACAACTTCTCCCTTTCCTTAGACTGCATAAAGAGTAGAGCTTAATCCTAGAAAGAAATTTATCTTAAAGTAAGCATAATTTTTTAGTGGATGGAAAGGCTGACATAAATCAACATCTTATCCCGAAAGAACAAAACGCTACTAAGAGCACAGGCATCATTAAGAACAGCATAGCTTTTTCTTTCCTTTTTTATGGCAGATAATTTACATCACTCCACTTCTCCCTTACCCTTTCTTCCACTATATCCTTCTCTCATCCTTTGATTTAATTTTATTTTTGGATATTATACTTACAAATTCAACTCACACTGGTGCTCTCTGTCTATATATACTCCTTCTAACTGCCATAATAATGAGAAGTTCTTATGAGTTGCAAGTATCATCCTTCCATGTAGGAATGTGAACAGATAAATCTTATTAAACCCCTTATGATTTCCCTTTCCTGGTTATCTTCTTAAGCTTCTCTTGAGTTCTGTATTTGAAAATCAAATTTTCTATTCAGCTGTGGTCTTTTGATCATGAATACCTGAAATTCCTTGATTTCATTGAATGTCCACATTTTCCCCTGAAGCATCAGTTTTTGCTGGGTAGGTGATTCTTGATTGTATTCTTAGTTCTATTGATCTCTGGATTTTCATATTTCAAACTGTCCAATCCTTTAAAGTAGAAGCTGGAAAAAGCCTCATTTCTAAAATATAAAAAAAATTAAATCAAATTTGTAAGAATACAAACCATTCTCTCATTGATAAATAGTAAAAGTATATGAACATACAATTTTCAGATGAAGAAATTAAAACCATTTCTAGTCATATGAAAAAAGTCTCTAAATTGCTATTGATCAGAGAAATGAAAGTTAAGATAACTTTGAGGTACCACTACACAGCTCTCAGATTGGCTAAGTTAACAGAAAAAGATAAAGATGAATGTTGGAGGGGATATGGGAAAACTGGGACACTAATACATTTTTAGTGGAGTTGTGAACTGATCTAACTATTCTGCAAAGTAATATGGAACTATGCCCAAAGGCTATCAAACTGTGCATATCCTTTGATCCAGCAGTGTCTCTATTGGGCCTAAATCCCAAAGAAATCATAAAAGAGAGAAAAGGACCCACAAGGGCAAAAAGGTATATATATAGTTCTTTTTTATAGTATCAAGGAACTAGAATCTGTGTGGATACCCATTAGTTGGAGAATGGCTGAATAAGATACGATATATAAATGTTATGGAATATTATTGTTCTGTAAGAAATTATCAGTAGAATGATTTTGGAAAATCTTAGAGAGACTTAAAATGAAGTAAATAGAACCAAGAGAATATTGTACACAGCAACAACAAGATTATATGATGAGCAATTCTGATGAATGTGACTCTTTTCAATAGAGAGGTTATTCAGGCCACTTCCAATGGACTTGTGATGTAAAAATTGTCCCTGCTTTCCTGTGGCTCTAAATTCTAGGGTGCTAAAGCAACAGAGTCTTTTTTCAGTGCTAAAAAAGAGACCTCTTTCTGAACCATTTCAAACCCTTACTGTTTGAGGGCTGAGATCTCTGGAGGTTGCAGCCCCCTCTCCCCCACCTCTGATTTTGTCATTTGTCATTGCCCTGATTTTCTGGTTTCCCAAGGCAGTCTCACCCTAAAGAGAAAAAAAAAAAAAAAAAACAAAAAAAACAAAAAAACCTTTCCTGCCAACCTTCAATATGCCTTTGATGTCTCTGGGCTGAGAAGTCTGGAAATTCCCGTTAGTACTGCTGGTTCAGAGGCCCCTCAGCATGCTTCTGGCTTGCTGGAGCCAGGGTGCTGGCAAGATCTGCACTGTGTCTGCACTGGACTCCTATCCTGATGCAATAGATCTTTCCTGCTAACCTTCTAAGCTGTGTTCAGGTGGAAGGAACACTGTTCTACTCCATCCTTTTGTTGATTCTAAAATTTGTTTAGAGTCATTATTTAATGGAATTTTGAGGGCTTTGGTAAAAGCTTGAGTGATTCCCTGTCTTTATTCTGCCATCTTGTCTCCACCTTCAGCCCAATCAAGATCTTTAAACAAATCCCAGACGAACATTTGCTGGGGATGCTGTTAAAGAGATTCCTTTCTAGGTACCTCAAACTCTCAAATTCCGTGAGTCCTGCTGTAGCATCTCTGGATATAAAGCAAGAATCATGCAAGAAATATTTCTCTCTTCACATGCTCACAGACCATATGTTAAGGAAATTATAAAGCATATATTGCACTCCTAGACTAAATGTATCACATCTTTTACCATTACCAGCCATCAAAAATGTAGAATCTCTTCTACATGATGGTATTTTAAATCTTTATCATTTAGATCCATATCTGGACTTTTCAGAGTTAAAATTTTAAGCTAATGGAAGAACTTTCCTGAAGCTTTATATTTTGCTACTTTGTCAGATATATTTTTACAATCCACTGACAAGTGTAAAATACACTTTAATTTGAATGAGATATATTTTGCAGACTTTAAAGGAAAAAAATGCAATGTCCTAGCAGTTCTGTTTATTTAGGTAAAAAAAAAAAAAGTACTTGTTAACATGGTTGTCACTTAGGGTTTGGATTATGAACATAGGTAAAAAACTTGCATTATTGGCTAAGGCTGAGGACTGGACTCAGTAGATTAACAGGTTACTCCTGATTCTGCTGCTCTTATTCATTGTACGATGCTCAACAAGTTGCTTGTTCTTTCTGTTAGAAAATTTGCTCTTTTAAAAAAATTGTAAAATTCTATCCCCTTATGAGTTGTACTAAGCACGATATTGGCTATGCAAAGCATGGGGATATTAAAGGAATAAACCAATTAAGAGAAATCCAACTTTGGTAACTGGTCATTTATTTTATATTTGAGTAAACTTGTTTTTCTTCAGTCATTTTTTAATTGTGTCTGATTGTTCGTGACCCTATTTGGAATTTTCTTAACAGAGATACTAGAGTAGTTTGTCAATTCCTTCTCCAGCTCATTTCACAGATTAGGAAATTGAGGCAGAGACTTGTCCAGAATCCCAAAGCTAGTAAGGCCAGATTCAAACTCATCTTCCTAACACCAGGCTATTTCTTGTACCACCTAGCTGCGCATCAAATGAAGGGATGATAAATGACTTATAAAAGGTCTGATGCTGCCATTTACATTTGCTAAATGTAGGAATATAGGTAAATTACTTTCTGTCAATAATAAATACAACTCTATGAGCTAAGTTACAAATGAGTTGCCTATCACTGAAAGGAGTTTCTGTACTAGGGGTTCCATATTTGGATAAAATAGAAAACATGAATATTATATATATATATATATATATATATATATATATATATATATATATATATGTACACACACACACATACACACACACACACACACACACACACACACACATATAGTCAGTTATTTTTAATCTAGCCTTATTTATCTATTAGTACTTAAAGGAGCTCAGATAATTCAGCTAGATATAATTTGGTTTATTTTATTTCATTATTAATTTTATTCTAATTGAACACCAATTTGTATGTGTAGAAACGAGTAATAAGTATCAACATTTGGGTTTGAATATAGATTCTTTGAATCTAAAGTCAGTACAATGAACCAACCTACTTTCCACTTTTTGGCCTGGGTAAATTTATTTAGAAAAATAACTTCTAACACATTCAATGGGACCTATTCTTTTAGCTAATCACTCTTAAGAACCATTGTCCCCTCATATGTAGCAGCTAAATGGTCATCCTTTCTAATTGTACGCCATATCCCCTATGTATGGTATGATGCCTTCTGAGTATTTACACCTCACAATATTTATAGACTATTAGCATGTCCTCACTTAGGCAAGCAGTACCCATTTATATTCTTTAATCTTACCTCATAAGTCTCCTCTGTCTCCTTTATCATGCTTGTTGCTCTTCACTGGATCCTTTCCAGAAGCTGTACGTTAAGTTAATGCTACAGCTGCCAAATCTGGGGCCAATTCCCCAGCTTATTTCCCCAGAGTAGCTACAGAGCTATTGGGATTTTTGAGATGACCTAAAATTGCATGATATTTTGATTCCTTTCATACCTTAAATATATACACAATTGCTTTAGGCATTAACAGATTTAATTGGAAATGGAAAGGAGCATGCAAAGAGGTAAGATTAGATCTGAGGCAACTAGATAATTTGCTGGATTGAGATTGGGACTTGGACTCTTAAATTTAGATCTTACTTTAGACACTGCCTAGTTATGAGATTCTAGGTAAATCACTTAACCTTGTTCAGTTTCAATTTCCTTATCTTTAAAATGGGGATAAAATTAGCATCTATTTGAGGATGAATGAAATAATATTTATATGATGATTTGTAAATCATAAAGTATCATTAATAAACTGTTATTACAACTACTATTGCTGCTGCTGCAGAAAGGATGGAGAGGATTAGGATGACATGAATTGAGATGGGATGGGATTATAAACTTTTTTACTTCTACCTTCCTCAAGAATATTTTCTCAGCCAAAAGAAAAGTGAAACAAAAAGTTAATTGCTAACATGAATAATTAGTTGTTTAATTGGTAAATAGTATTTTATTTCTTACAATTTCACATAAAGTTCATTTTAATGATCATTTTTATAAGCTTTGTTCCAATTTTTTTTCTCTTTCCCTCGCTCCCATCCTCTTCTTCTACAAGATAGTAAGCAATCTGATATAGATTATACAGATGCAATTATGTAAACACATTTCCATATTAGTCATGTTGTGAAAGAAGAAACAGAACAAAAAGGAAAAGCCTGCAAAAACAAAACAAAACAAAAAGTAAAAATAGCATGCCTCAATCTGCATTCAGATTTCATAATTCTTATTATTGATGTAGATAGTGTCTTCCATCACAAGTCTTTTGGGATTGTCTTAGATCATTGTATTTCTGAGAATAGTTAATCTTCACACAATGCTGCCAGAGCTGTGTATAAGGTTAATCTGGTTCCTGCACACTTCACTCACCATCAGTTCATTTAAGTTTTTGCAGCTTTTTCTGAAATCTGCCCACTCATCATTTCTTATGGCATAATACTATTCTGTTATATTCATATAACACAACTTGATTACCCAATTGATGGACGTACCCTCTATTTCCAATTCTTTGCCATCATAGAAACAGCTGCTATAAACATTTTTACATTATTGGCCCTTTTTCCTTTTTTATGATCTTTTTGAGATCTAGTAGGTTTCTTAGTAATAATGGATGCCATATTTTGTCAAAAGCTTTTTCTGCATCAATTGAGAGATAATCATATGTTTTCTGCTGGTTTTATTATTGATATAGTCAATTGTGCTAGTAGTTTTTCTGATAAGGAGCCAGTCTTGAATTCCTGAATTCCTGGTATAAATCCTATCTGGTCATATTGAATTATTCTCATGATAAATTAATGCAATCTCTGCTAATATTTTATTTAAAATATTTGCATCCATATTCATTGGAGAATTTGGTGAATTTGAAACTTTAGTTTCTCTGTTAAATTTATTATTATATTTAAAGTATAAATACAATATTTGCATGAATTTTCCGCTTGTTTTTCCAAATGTTTTTGGAATTAATTTTTTTTAATCTTTGGTAAAATTCATTTGTAAATACATTTGTGCTAAATATTTTTCTTAGAGTATTCATTTATTTCTTGTTCAGTTTGTTTTCCTAAAATGGAATGACTTAAATATATTTCCTCTTTTGTTAATATAGGGAATTAATATTTTTTGGTAAATATTCATCCATTTCACTTAGATTTCCACATTTATTTAAATGGCGAACAATAATACCTATATATATATTGCTTAATTTCTTCTTTATTGAAAGTGAATTCACCTATTTAAAATTGTTAATTTGTTTTTCTTTCTTTTGTTAAATCAAATTAACCAAAAGTTTATTTATTTTATGAATTTCCCTCATACATCCAGCTCTTAGTTTTGTTTGTCTATTAAATAGTTTTCTTACTTTCAATTTTAATATTTCTCCTTTGATTTTCAGAATTTCCAATTTGTTGCTTAATTAGGGATTTAAATTTGTGGGTTTTTTCCTAGATTTTTTTTTAAATTGCATACCCTATTCATTGATCTGCTTTTTCAATTTTATTCATATAAACATTTAAAATATAAAATTTCCCTTACGTTTTACTTTGATGACATAATTTGGTGTGTTATCTCATTATTGCCATTATCTTTGAGGAAATTATTGTTTCTATGATCTGTTATTTGAGCCATTCATTATTTAGAATTAGATTATATAGTTTCTGATAAATTTTTAATCTCTCTCTCCATGGCCCTCTTTTACTCATAATTTTTTATCACATCTGAAAAAGATGCATTTAATCTTTCTGACTTTCTGCAATTCATTGTAAGGTTTTTGTGCTGTAATGCATGGACGGATTTTGTATAAGCGGCATGTATCACTGTGAAAAGATATATTCCTTTCCACTAATATTTAGTTTTCTACAGAAGTTGATCATATCTATTTTTTTTTCTAAAATCCTAGTCACCTCCTTAATTTCTTTCCTGTTTATTTTGTAGCTAGATTTGTCTGCTTCTAAGGAGCAGTTGAGGTACCCTATTATTATAGTTTTGCTGTCTATTTTATCCTGTGATTCACTAAACTTATTTAAGAATTTATATGCTATACCACTTGGTGCATATATGTTTAGTACTGATATTACTTCATTTTTTATGATGCTTTTTTATCAAGGCATAGTTTTCTTCTTGATCTAATTTATGATGTTTTCTTTTACTTTGTTACTAGGACTGCTAGTCCTGATTTTTTTTTATTGCAAGCAAATCATAATATATTCTACTTTAACCTTTTATTTTTACTGTGTATAACTGTGTCACTGTGCATAACACTATTTTAAATATGTTTCTTGTAAGCAACATAGTATAGGATTCTGGGTTTTAATCCCCTGTGTTACCTAATTCCATTTTATGGACGAGTTCATCCTATTCACATTCATAGTTATATGTCCCCTCTATATTTCCCTGACCCCACTACTCCCATCTAAACTTTTCTCTCTTCTTTCACCCCATTCATCTTTACTGATTTTTTGCTCCTGCCACTGCCTCCCCTAAACTGATCTGCCTTCTATTACCTTCCTCCTTTTGCTTTCCTTTTTCCCTTTCTACTTCCTTGTAGGAGAAGGCAGATTTTTCTTTTGAACTGTGCGTGTATGTCATTCCCTCTTTGAACTAAACCCCAATGAAAGTAAGGTTCAAACAATGTTTACCTACTCCCTTCTTTCCCTCTAGTATAACAGATCTTTCATGACTCTTTGTGTGATATAATTTCCCCCATTCTGCCTTCCCCTTTCTTCTCCCAATATAAGCCTTTTTTCACCCTTATTTTTTTAAATTTTACTCAAGTCAACTTAGACCCACACCTTTTAAGTATATTGCTTCTTACTGCCCTGATAGAGATACATGTTATGAGTTACACTTATGTCCCATGTAGTTATATAAATAGTTTAACCAATTTGAATATTTTTTTTTGTTTTTACTCTTTGCCTTTCTATTCTTCTCTTGATTCTTTTATTTGAAGATCAATTTTCTATTGAACTCTGGTCTTTCAATAGGAAAATTTGAAAGTTCCTTTTTTTTTTTTTTTTTTTTTTTTTGCTGAGGCAATTGGGGTTAAGTGACTTGTCCAGGATCACACAGCTAGGAAGTGTTAAGTGTGTTAAGTGTCTCAGAACAGATTTGAACTCAGGTCCTTCTGACTTCTGGGCTGGTGCTCTAACTACTGCACCACCTAGCTGGCCCAAAAGTCCCCAGTTTCATTGAATGTCATGCTCCCAAGCTTCTTGTAATGTGAGCCAGAGGTCTGGTCACTGGCTTTCTGTGCTGGTACCTCAGGTACAGGCATCTTGCTTATTGTGCCCAAGTGCCCCAACCTAATCACATCTTTTCTGCCTTGGGCCCGTTCCAGGGCTGGTAAGTTTACCTGCTGCACTGGAGGCCTCACAGATGGCCTGTTAAGCCAAACTGTGGAGCCTCAGTTGGTGATCTTTGATGTTGCTAAGCAGCTCCCTCTGGCTTGCCAAGACACTGACTGCACTCTTCCTTTAAGCAAGTGAAACAGACTGTTCCTGAAGTCCTATGTTATTTTGCACTCAAAAATTGTTTTATTCCACCTGTCTGTGAATTCTTTCTTTCCAGAATTCTTTGAAAGAGTTGATTTAATGTTTTTTGAAGGAAACTGGGGAGAGTTCAGGCAACTTCCTGGCTTCTCTCTTCCATTTTAACTCTGTCCACTGAATATTTAATGATACCATTAGAAAACTATCATTTGTTAATGATAAAATCTGGGGTAGAAGCATATCAACATTCAATATTACTACTGATGCATTGAAGGATATTTAGTAGCTGTAAGAATATTTCATTGTGCTTGATTTAATTAGGCCGGGCCTCTCTTTGGCAGATGCAGTGTTACTCTTCCTTTATTTAGAATATAGTTTTGAGAATATGTATTCAGAAGAGTGTCCTGTTGCTCCCCTGTTCATGAACTTTGACAAACTTTATAAGTCTGGTTCTCACATAATAAGCTCTGCCTTTTTTTTTAAGTTTTCTAAGACAATAAGTTCTGTTCATCTTAAGGGTCCTCTAAGAGCAAAAGTCTTAGAGATGCTGGGATCACCTCTATAACTTGATCTGAAAAGAACTTTATTAAAGAATAAAGATGGATATGAAGTTTTATAGATTACCTTGAACTCTACTACTCCGTATATGACCTCTTTCTTCTATCTTAATTGATTTCTTACTCTTCTTTGTCTATAGAATTTCTATATCAATATCTACATCTTTACATAAGTTGAGTCATTCCCAATTGTGAGGCAACCAGGTAGTGCAGTGAAATGAGCATTATTCTAGATTCTGAAAGATCTGAATTCAACATCAGCCCCTTATATCTTTAGCTGTGTGACTTTTAACCCCTGTTTACTACAAATTTCTCACTGGTTAAATACGAATAAAGGCAGGACTTAAATCTCAGTGTTACCTCCCAGGATTATTGTGATAACAAAATGACATAATATTTGTAAAGTGCTTAGTAGAGTGCTTTCTAAATAATAAGCATTATATAAATACTGTCTAGGTAGCTATCAGTATTATTATGTGATTTTCATAATGAATAGAAGAAGTGAGACTTGTGAAACTGGAAATTACAAAAAACAAGTTTGAAATTATTCTGATGAAACTTATTAGAGGAACTACCATAAATCATAAGCTGACTGTCTGTTTGATCATCTTTAAAATGGAAACACAACTTTGATACCTATGTCACAGGATTGTTGTGAGACTCAAAAAAGATTATATAGTTCTTTGCAAAATTTAAATCACAACATAATTCTCAACTATCATTTTAAGGGGATTTTAGTCTTTCAAATACATGCAAAAATAGTTTTCAACATTCACCTTTGCAAAACCCTGTGTTTCAATTTTTCCCACACTAATTCTTCCTCGAGACAATAATCAATCCAATATAGATTACACATGTGCAGTTCTTTTAAACATATTTCCATGTTCATCATACTGCACAAGAAAAATCAGATCAAAGGGGGGAAAAAAGCAAGCAAGCAAACAAACAACAACAAAAGGTGCCAATACTATGGTTTGATCCACATTCAGTCTGCACGGTTCCTCTCTTTACATATCTGTCTTGGAGATGACGTCACTGTTGAAAAGTCAGCTACCATTTTTCATAGTCCTATGCCTAGTCCACCTACCAGGCCGTAAGCTCTTTGGAAATAGATGCTTTATATTATATTTCTTATGGTCTCTAGAGTCAATCTCAGTGCCTTCAATCAGTTAAGTAGAATTTGTTAAGTACCTTCCATGTGCCAGATATGATTTTACACTCTGGAAAGCAAAGACAAAAGTCAAAAATCCTTAGTCTAAATGAGTTTAACTGTTTTATACTTGGTACTAGTTTTGTATTAATTATGATTCATCACATTCATTTGTTGATTATGGGAGGGAATTAGCATTTATATACAACCATTTAAGTGTACCAAGAATTGGGTTAAGTGATTTGCAAATATTATCTCACTTGATCCTCACAACACTCGTACAAAGAAAATTGTATTATTATGTCTGCTTTATGGTTGAGGCAACTGAGGCAAACAGGTTAAGTATCTTGCCCAGAGTCACACAGCGGATAAGTATTTGAGTCAGAGTCTCCTGCCTCTAGGCCCAATACTTTAGTAATCAAACTAGCTACCATGAAATAAGCTTTTAGCAAGCATCTACTATCAATGATGTCATGGTGTTAGAAAAGGACTTTTTCATACATGACTTCTAGAAGAATTACTGTGTTATTTGTAACAAGAGTTGCTAATCCAGGCTCAGTGGACAAATATTCTCTATGTATAGATGCAACCATAAATATATTCACACGCATTTAATTTGCAAATATAATGTATGCACAAAAATGTATATATATATAGCTTTAAGTTTTGCAAAGGACTTTAATTTTATTCCTAAAGAGAGTCCCATTGCACCTCAGGTGATCCCTTATTCACTGCATGGAGCATGGAAGAAGAGGATGTTTTTGACTGAAAGTAACATCTTGGAAAGAGAGAGTAGAGGCACAAGGACACTGTTGAGTATGATTGCAGTCTGTGATATTATAATTCTATAAGAGCCTTAGTGTGCTGGAAAAATATTGACAGGCAGAGCCTTCTAAAATCAATTCCAATTTGGTTGTCAATTACCCAATTAAAAGACCCTTGGCTTATACCCTTGGGTCTGGTTTCTGGAATCAGAGACAACATACTCAAAGCCATTGGAGTGACCTAAGGTGACTTGAAAAAATAGGGAAGAGTTGGAATAACATATGCTGCTCTCTATCATCTTTACTTTTTTACTAGTCTTACATCTCTCCATATCAGGTGAACGCTTCCTTGCTGCCTGTAACCAGGATCACCTCTACAATATTATTTTTAAAGATACTCATTTGATCTAACAATCCCTTATAGTTTTTTTTTTTCTTTATCCTCTCCTTCTTGGTTAATTTTTTTTAAATTTAAAAACTTGAATCTGATGTGTCCACTTCCACTGTTCTTCATTTCCTTTAAAAATCTCTAAAATCAGAGGTGGAACCAAGATGGCAGAGTAAAGGCAGAAACTTGCCCAACTTCTTCCCCAAACTACTCCAAAATCCTTTAAATAATGACTCTAAACAAATTTTAAAGCATCAGAACACCCAAAAAGATGGATTGGAACATTTTCCAGCTGCAGGCAACTTAGAAGCATAGCAGAAAATTTCTATGATATCAGAGTAGGAGTCTCAGGGCAGAACAGACCAGGGTAGTCCTGGATCCAACTCCAGCCTGGCCCAGACCCGATCTCTGAATCAAAGGCAGTGGCTTCCAGACCTCTCAGCCAAGAGACACCGAAGAGCACCTGGAAGGTCAGCAGAAAACATCTGTGGCAGCAGAATGTGGAGGCCAGCACATATTCCCAGCATAGGCCTGACCTTGAGCCCAGCATCAATGAGACAATAGTGTTGGAGACGTGTAGACCTCTCATCCCAAAAACAAAAGAGAGGACTCAGAAGGTCAATGGAGTGGATCTATGCCAATAGGGTTGAAGTCTAGTTCCAGTGTAGTTCCAGCACAGGAGAGTGGAGTCCCAGCCCTGGCCAGCACACTAGATTTTACAACTCCACTGGAGTGGGAACACACTTAACAACTCCAGGGCAGAAAGAAATGCTTGTGGTCAGATTCCTAGAAGGATTTCTGAAAACAGGTGCCAAAAAACCTCTGGAGCCTGGGACAGTGCACCTTTCACCCTGGAAACAGAGCCCTACTTTAACAAGAGTTAAAAGCAGAGTTATATGCTAAGGAAATGAGCAGAAAACAAAAATAAATACTGACCTTTGAAAGTTATTATGGTGACAAGGAAGATCAAAACACACACTCAGAAAATCATGACAAAATCAAAGTTCCTACATCCAAAGTCTCCAAGAAAAATAGGAATTGGACCCAGGTCATGGAAGAACACAAAAAGGACTTTGAAAATCAAAGGGAAAAATTAGGAAAAATTGAGAAAGATGCAAAAGGAAATAGAAAAAGCTAACGAGAAGAACCCTTAAAAAGCAAAAGTTGGCCAAGGATACACTAAAGCTCACTGAGGAAAATAATCATTTAAAAAATGGAATTGAGCAAATGGAAGCTAATGACTTTATGGGAAATCAAGATATAATAAAGCAAGACCAAAAAATGAAAATAATAGAAAAATGTGAAATATGTCAATGAAAAAAAAACTACTTTAGAAAATAGATCTAGGAGAGATAATTTTAAAAAATGTGTTATACTGAAAAGTCATGATAAAAAAGAGGGTGGAAATTATCTTTCAAGAAATTATCCCAGCAGGATGATTTCAGAAAGGAATGGAGAGACTTGCATGAAGTGATGCTGAGTGAAATGAGCAGGACCAGGAAATCATTATACACTTCAACAACAATACTATATGATGATCAATTCTGATGGACGTGGCCATTTTCAACAATGAGATGAACCAAATCAGTTCCGATAGAGCAGTAATGAACTGAATAAGCTACACTCAGCAAAAGAACTCTGAAAGTTGACTATGAACTACTACATAGAATTCCCAGTCCCCCTATTTTTGTCTGCCTGCATTTTGGATTTCCTTCACAGGCTAATTGTACACTATTTCAAAGTCGATTCTTTTTGTACAGCAAAATAACTGTTTGGACAAGTATACATATATTGTATTTAACTTATACTTTAACATATTTAACATGTATTGGTCAACTTGCCATCTGGAGGAGGGGGTGGGGAGAAGGAAGGGAAAAGTTATCTCAAATTGTGGCCCACGGGCCACATGCAGCCACTGAGGACGATTTTGTGGCTCATCAGGTTATGGCAAATGGACTGAGGGGTGGAGACAGAATGTAAGGTTTTGTTTTTACTATAGTCTGGCCCTCCAACAGTCTGAGGGATAGAGAACTGGCCCCCTATTTAAAAAGTTTGAGGACCACTGATATTGGAACAAAAGTTTTTGCAATTGTCAATGCTGTAAAATTACTCATGCATATATTTTGTAAATAAAAAGCTATAATAAAAAAAGAAATTATCAAGGAAAACTGTCCCAATGTTCTAGAACCAGAGGGTAAAATAGAGAATAAAGGGGCAAAATACAATTAGCAATAGTAATAGTAAAAGAAAATTCAAATAGCGTTTCTTTGATCCAAGGCCTCATTTCTCAAAGAGGGAACTGAGTAAAATTTATTTAAAAAAAATAAATAAATGAAACCCATGTCCTAAGTGAAAAATGTTCAAAAATATGATATGTGCCCAAAGGATTGAAAATTCATCCTTTGAGCTAATAACATCACTATCAGGCATGAATTTCAAGATATTCAGAGGAAAACAGAGAAAAAAAAAAAGAAAATGACATATGTATAAAGATACTCATAGCAGCTTTCTTCTCATGCAAAAAAGAAAAAAATTAAATTAAGGGGATGCCCATCAATGGGGGAATGGCTTTTAAACTATAGGATATGTTTGAGATGGAACAGTTACCTGGGAAATGATGAGCAGGATGTTTTCAGAAAAAAAAAACCTGGAAAGTCCTCCATGAGCATTTTCATTAGGGTGGGAGATCTATGTTTTCTTTAACAATTTGAATTTTATGGAAGTGTTTGCATGACTTCACATGTAATTTATTAGTTGTGGATGGGGGTTAAGGTAGAGGACCTAGAACTCAAAAATCCTAAAAACAAATATAAAAAATGTTTTGCATCTAACTGTGAAAAAAACATTAATTTAATTAATTAATTTTAAAATCTCCAGAATTTAGGTTATGATCTGATCACTGAAACTATCCTCTCTGACACTACCAGTGATTTCTTAATTACCAGATCTAATGACATTTTTATGATTCCCCTTCTTAATCTCTTTGACAGGGTTGATCATCCTTTTTTCCTGAATCTTAAAGATTTAATTCATATTTTACCTTTTTTATCAGTCCTTAAGATGTCCCTAATTCTCTCCCAGTGTTTTCTCCTCTGAAATTATATGTGTGTGTATATGTATGTATGTGAGTATATATATGTTTTTATCTGTACATATATACAGTATCTTTATCTACTGAGCCTAGAATCAGAAAGATCTGAATTCAGTTATCCTTCAGATACTTACTAGCTGTATGATTCTAGGCACATCATTTAACCTCTGTTTGCCTTAAGCCAGTGAAGAAGGAAATGTGTCTGGGCCTATCTGTATTTATTTAACCACATTTTTCTAACTATATCTATCTCTATCTAACTCTACTTATCTTTCTTTATCTGTCTCTATCTACATATCTTATTATCTAACTCTATCTGTAACGAGCTGTCGTCTCCAGAAGCTGCCAGATCGCTCTCTGGGAAGAGATCTGCTGTGTCTACTCAAATCTTTCAGACAGATTCTTCTTCCTGTAGTGAACCGTTGTCTCCAGGCAGTTGCTGTTAACTCTTGTCCTTAGAAGTGACTTCCCTTCCTGCAGAGAGCCCCGTCAGGCCTGATGTAATGCAGAGAGTCTTCCTTCTTGAATCCTGGCTCTGAATCTCCTCCAGCTCTTATCCTTCTCCAGGCCGATCTGCTCTGCGCCCAGTGCTGTCCTCTCTTTTATTCTCCCAGAGAATGGGCGTGGGATAATGCAAGGGCTTCTGGGAAGAACCACCTCAGCCAATGAGCTTGCCCCCTCTATCAAGTCAACCTGAGTTCTCACCTTGTAATTGTCCAGAAAACCTGAATTCTCATCTTGTCACTGTCCAGACAACCTCAGTTCTCACTTAGTAATCCTAACATCTCCCCCTTTCTTTTGATTTAGAACATAGGACAGTCATGACCTTGAAACATAAATCCATCAATATGGGAAGTATTACAGATAATTACATAAATGACCTTGAAACATAAATCCATCAATATGGGAAGTATTACAGATAATTACATAAATTACATAAGCATATAGTAACATAGTAACATAACACATGCTAGAAGTATATAACATAATCAAATAATCATAAATTGAAAATTTATAAATGTCCATAAGTCCGTTGTCCATTAGTCTCATCTTGTGTGAGGAAGTCCAATGATTCCTGCTGATTTTAAAGTTCTTTAACAGTCTTTTTATTATCCATGCTCTTTCGGTGTAAGATGTTTCTTAGATCTTCTCCTTTATTTTGAGGTCTTTCTCTTTTTCTGTCTCTCTCTGGTGGACAAGGCGAATATGACTCGTTGGCACCCATCTGATTCCTTCTCCTGCTGAAGAAATACAAGCAAACCCTCTCTCCCAGGCAGTTAACCTATCTAATTACCTTCTATTTACCACTTTCTAAATCTCTTCTCATCATCTGGCAATTACATTGGAGTTGTTTGCACTGGACACAGCCCTGTTGGTTTAAAAGGCCTGTATTCTCCCCAAGTGTAATCCATTTTTACAATCTGATTGCCTTTTGGCTCACTTATCAGGTAATCCCTTTCTGCCATGTGATTGCTTTTCTGCTGGTTGATTAAATCAGAGTCCTGGCCTTCTAAAGGTTCTTTGGGTGTAACATCAGCTGCCATCATGCCCCAAGTCTTTTTTGCCTGGGGCCCTGGATCTGGGCCCCTCATCCTATTTCCCTGAATTAGTTTACACTCTGATGCCCAATGGAGTCCTCTGTTGCATTTTGGACATGGGGTTTTAGGTCTTCTCTCACCCTGTCTTCTCACTGTATCTCCATATCTACACTGAGCTCTTAGATGCCCAATTTTTCCACATTGAAAACATCGCCGAGTTTCTCTAGAAGTCCCTTGCCAGGAGGGACCCTGTCTTTCCACATTCATCATTGTCCGGGTGTAAAAAGCATTTGTTCCCACTGTAGCACAGCGTCTTATGATCTCCTCTAAAGGAGCATCTTTGTCTAATCCCCATATAATTCTTTTGCAAATCTCATTGGCATTTTCCTTAGCCAGATGTCTGGTCATTATTTCTGTAGCTGAATTTTCTCCAATAGTTCTTTTGACAGCAGTTTGCAAACGTCCCACAAAATCTGCAAAAGGTTCATTGGGACCTTGCTGTATTTTAGTGAAAGCCTCTCCCCGATCTTTCTGTCCAGGGAGGACACCCCAAGCTTTTATTGCAGCCTTAGCAATTTGTTCATATATTGTCATGGTATAATTAATCTGTTCCGAATTCTCTCCATACTGACCTTCACCAGCTAAGTGCTCAAAAGTGAATTGTGTGTTAACTCCTATTTCCAAATTGCATCTGACTTGAATTTTACATAATTCATGAAATTCCGCAAGCCATAATAAATTTTCTCCAGGTTCCAGACATGTCCTTGCTATGGATTTCCAATCATTCGGGGTTAGGACTTCATAAGACAAACCATCTAGTAACATTTTGACATAAGCTGATGTAGCCCCATAAAGGGTACAACCTTTTTTCAAATCCTTAATTTTATTCAAATCTAAAGGTGCATATCTTCTCCTTTTTTTACCTACAGAGTCAATCTCTTCAATCACAGGATATGCATGTATAAAATCACTTATATCCTGTCCTTCTCTCTTAGCTTTAACCAATGCTTTTTCTAATCTTGTCATAGGCTTGGGCTTCTTCACAGGCAATTCTGTTTGTGTTTCTGCCTCTTCCCCTCTTTCTTCCTCCATCTCTGAAGGTGGGGTTGATGTGGGCCTGTCAATAATCTGTTCTCTAGGCAGGGTTGAAGCTTCTTCAAGAGAATCATACCATAATTCCTCATTTAAATCCTCTTGCTCTAGGGAAAGATCTTGATCTTTCCTTTTTTCCTCACACTTCCTCCTCTGTTCATTTTTAGAACTTTTCCTTCTCCTACAACTTGCTTGATAGTTTAAGGCTAATTGAACTATGTTGTAGATATAAAATACTTCTGCAGAAATTGAACGAGGCCCATTTTTTGCTTGAAATTCTTTCATTTCATATCCCACTAGCTTCCATTTATCTACATCTATCTTTTCTTCCTCTAAGAACCAAGGGGATGTACGTCTTAATGCAGCCAAGAGTTTAGCAATCTGTACCCAGGTTACAAGTAAACTCTGCTCCTCAATTATCTTGATTATACTCTCTATAGTACCACTCCTGAATGGAGCTGAGGTTGCGTCTGGGGCTGAGGTTGAGTCGGCTGAGGTCCAGGGATTGAATATAGCTAACATCTGCCCCATTTCAGCTATAAGAGATTCCTGGTTTAGCCCTTAACAAGTTAAGTTCCTTATTTATCTATTAGCACGCTCACTTAATCTTTAACAAAGTTTCCTCGTTACTCACGGTTCTGGGTCAGAGAGACTGAGATCTAGATTGGAAGCTTTTCCACTGGAATCAGGACTGTGTCTGTCCCTGTTCGGGCGCCAAATTGCGAAGGTCTGGTCTAGCTCCTCTTGTCAGGATAAGCAAAAGTCCTTGCCCCACGTGTGGACGCCAATTGTAGCGAGCTGTCGTCTCCAGAAGCTGCCGGATCGCTCTCTGGGAAGAGATCTGCTGTGTCTACTCAAATCTCTCAGACAGATTCTTCTTCCTGTAGTGAACCGTTGTCTCCAGGCAGTTGCTGTTAACTCTTGTCCTTAGAAGTGACTTCCCTTCCTGCAGAGAGCCCCGTCAAGCCTGATGCAATTCAGAGTCTTTCTCTTTCTCTGAGAGTCCTCTTCTTGAATCCTGGCTCTGAATCTCCTCCAGCTCTTATCCTTCTCCAGGCCGATCTGCTCTGCGCCCAGTGCTGTCCTCTCTTTTATTCTCCCAGAGAATGGGCGTGGGATAATGCAAGGGCTTCTGGGAAGAACCACCTCAGCCAATGAGCTTGCCCCCTCTATCAAGTCAACCTGAGTTCTCACCTTGTAATTGTCCAGAAAACCTGAATTCTCATCTTGTCACTGTCCAGACAACCTCAGTTCTCACTTAGTAATCCTAACATCTATCTATACCTAATTATATAAATATCTAATTCTATCATCTATCTATCTACTGCTATCGAACTATACCCATCTCTATATCATCTCTCTATATCTATCATCCATCTACTTATATCTATTATGCATCTAACTTTATCTTTTTATCTGTCTGTCTATCTATCTATCTCTAACTATAACACTGTGGACCATAGAATAATAAAGGCTTGCTGAGCCCTTTTTAGGGCTGCTTACCCACTGTTGGTATCTCCCTGTCACCCAAATGTCACCTGCGTTTCTTAGAATATGTAGCATGCTCAGAAGCGAAACCCTGGCAAAATTGTTTCAGCGGATACACTAAACCAGATTGAGGGTCACCAAGAAGCCACAAATCTGTCAGAAAGTTAGAGAAATTTCTACCCCCAAGCATGTGAAGACATCCCCTGAGGCATAATGGGTGGATGAGCACAATTTATTGCAATGGGCATGAAGGCAGCTGAAGCAGACACTGTGGAGTGCTTTGAGCTTGGTCAGACATTAAAGACATCAAGATCATCCATTGCCTCCTGGGCCATTGCCAATATTCTAAACAGATGTCTTCACTTAAACTTCTTTGGAAGAAAGAGTGATACTGTCAAGTTTGTACATCTCTGCCTTATTTAAATCCACGAAGGCAAGTCATCACCCTGTGATGCCATTGATCCTCTTTTGAATATGAAGGGCAAGGGGGAAGCTAGTTGGTGCAGTGGATAGAGCACTAGCCCTGAAGTCAAGAGGACCTGAGTTCAAATCTATCTCACACACTTAACAAGTCATAAATGTGTGACCCTGGGCGAGTCACTAAACCTTAATTGCCTCAGCAAAAAGGAAAAAAAAAATGAAGGGCATAGTTATTTCCATGTTATGTCTTCTATTAGCATATGAGCTCCAATTTTTGCCTCTCCTTGTACCCCTATTGTTTATCACATATTAATAATAAATAATAGTCAGCAAGCATTGACTGACGGCTAGGCCTGCCTGAGGTAGAATAGGCTGATGCTGGAGAGGCCCCGCACCATCAATATGGAGCTTAGCTAGTTACATTTGTAGAAAATTGATATTAATGGTAGTACCCTTGCCTATATCACCTAACATGTCTTCTGACACCTGTCAATTTGCCTCTCACCAGATAGATTATTTCCTATCAGTTCTTAGCACCCAAAATCTCCCCTATTCCCCTGCTACTGTTTCCTGGACCTATATGGAAGCAGTGGGATCCCTGCCTTTCACTGAGTAAGAAAGCTCATCAGGAATATGCTCTAAATCAATGGCCTTAATTTCCCTTTGGAAATTAAAGCGTTATATTCCAACAATTAGAGCTGGATGTACCTTTAAAGGCTATGCAATATAACCCCTCTCACTTTACAAATAAAGAAACAAAGGACCAGAGGTGTTAAATGACTTAAATGCCCAAAGTCACACAGAGACAAAGTGTCTGAGAAAGGATTTGAAGCCATGTCCTGGCTCCATACAACAGATAATAAAAGGAAAGGGGTTTCATTAGACTAAGGACAGTGTTTATTTAAAGGTGTGCATCAATTCCAGAAGAGTCACGATGGAGCGAGGTTGTAACAAGGAAAAATCAATTCTCACAATATGTGTTAATTTCTGTGTTGTGTAAATACCATGATGTACCCTGGCAGAGAAGCCTTAGAAAATAGCCAAGCCCCCTAGGCTTCCCAAGCTGGCCAATTTGTACTTAATCAGTTGTTTGTCACTGCTTGGCAAAGGCAGTTTGACTGTTTATTATGCATTTAATTTTTGTTGGTTAGGTCCACCATCAAAAAGCTCTTATAAAAGCAAAAGGACGTTGACATCTCTCAGGACCAGCCTCTCTCTGGAGGCAGCAGGGCCAGGCTGTTGTTATGGCCTGCTCACAATGCTCACCATGTTTTATCAGTGAGAAACACTATACCTTCTTCTAATTTCTTCTTTTTTTCCCTTCAACTCTCAAGGTTCTTGACATTTTTAAGTGCTGGTCATAGCCTCAGAAATAGAAGATTCTGCAGGAATTTTATTCCCTCCCACCTTCCTCCCAGCAAGCTCTGGGGAAAAAAGACTTGATTAGGTTTAGGGATCATTGTAGCAGGTCTATCTGGGACCACTCCACAGTCGATATATAGGTTGTTCTTTTTATTTCTATTTCTATTTTTTAGGCTTTGTAACACCTGGACTCTTGTCAAAATATTCCTGGAGTTAACTGCAGGTGTTTACATCCATATATAATCTATTTAGGTGTTGATGAATGATGTACGCAGCTACATAGTGGGGAAAAAGCAACATAACAAATATCAAACAAAATTAACAACAACCAAAAAATTATCATAAATATGTATGGCAGCAAACATTTGATATTGCCAATCAATGAAATACTAATCGGTGGACTGAAAATAGATTTCTTCTCAGGGTAATATTTTAAATGCATAAAATAAAATATACAAACAGGATTAGAAAGGAGACCAAGTATAGTAAAATACTGTTCTCACTTTTTTTTTCAAGTACCCCCTCTCAAGGTTAATAAGGCTAAGTTATACATGGAGATTCAATGGCTTGCCTGTGGAAACATAGCTAGTATGTGTAGCGTAAGTTAAAAGCCAAGTTTAAATGCTATTTTTCCTAATTTAAAGGTCATTTCCCTTTCAACATATCCTCTCATGCTACAGATAGCAAAACTGGGGCATGTTTCCCCCCAAGTTAGCGAACTTTATTTAGTCTTATTCTTAGAGATCAATTTTGATCCTATACCTAACCCTCATTTTGGATAATCTCCAATTTATTCCTTTTTCCCTCTTCTTGTCCAAGAAATTATCATTTTGCAACATGTTGTTACAAAGAAACATGGAATTACTCAATAGAATACTGTTACAAGTACATGGTGTGCTTAACATCACTGTGAAATAACTTTCCTTGGAACTTGTTTACTTTTGATCAAATCTTAGTTTCTTTTTATTAATTTAGTGAATAAATAAATTTATGATTGAATATTCAATAAATAGTTGACCTAAATCTCCTGAGCAGTGTTTCTAAAAATAACATCTCAGGATATATGTGAATGAGTAGGTCAAAGCTATTGTCATAATGATAGTAAAATATTTTAATTTCTAATATAGTAAATATATAAAATTCGCAAAAAAACAAAAGTTCTTGTGATGGGGTCTTCAATAAATTTTTTTAAGAGTATAAAGAGATCCTGAGATCAAAAAGTTTGAGAATCACAATCCAAATTGTGTCAACTACTCACTCTTATTCTTTAGATTAGGATTTGGAAGGCCCTAATTTCTAGTTCACAATTTCAGTGAAATTTGGCTGGCACTTAGATGAGTGACCAGGGTCATCAATTCATCTATTTATTTTTGGGATTTTAGCTTTATGAAATGAAGGTAATGTTAAACTACAGGAGTTCTAAGTTTCCCAGCTCCAAAAAAATTGTTTGACTACCTGTTACCCAGCACTTGCCGGTCCCTTCTCAATACTGTCCTAGAAGTAGTTTAAATTTCACTTCACCAAGCCATATACTCTTAATTCTCCCTACTTAACATTAATGCTTACTCAGCATGACAGCCATTCTTTCCCCAATTCAACTCCAGTGTGATTACCACCATCATTTCCATTCCTTTATCATACTGTCAAACTGTGTTGACTATTCTTCAATTCCTTTCCTTTGCTTATATTCCTAGACATTACTATTTTTTTCTGTCTCATCTCTGTCTCTCTCTGTCTTTATCTCTCTGTGTGTGTCTCTGTCTCTCCCTCTCTATCTCTCTGTTACTATCTCTTTCTTTTTCCCCTTTATCCCTGACATCTAGTATATGAAGTTTTAGTTTTACTATGTTCATACAAAAGAAACTTTATGGACTATAATTCTCCTTTCCTACCAGCCACAGTTTCCTTCTCCTTTACCCTTAAGTGACCTTTTATATTTGTGGCACTTCTCTCCACCCCCCACAAACCTATTTCATTGATCAAGCTTAGAGATATCCAGCTATGGAATATGATATCCTCAAAATGTAAGGAATTTTCTAGCCATAGATATTTAGAAAGAAATTAAAATTTTGTTCTTTTTTTCTTCAAATACATCTAATTCTATGTGACCCTGTGGACCATAGCACACGATATTATCCCTTAAGTTTTCTAGCAAAAATATTAGAGCAGTTTACCATTTCTTTCTCCAGTGGATTAAGGCAAAGATTAAGTGACTTGCCTAAGATCACACATCAATTAACTGTCCAAGGCTGAATTTGAACTCAAGTCTTTCTGATTCTATACCCAGCACTAGATATACTGAGTTATCTAATTGCCTCTGACCAGAAAGCTGCAAAACAAATTACTGCATGAGATACTATATTACCTCTAAAGTCCTTCCTAAAGATTCAAAAAATCTAAGAGCACATCTAATCTGATTGTACCTTGTAAGGGCACAATAAATGACCCTACAGCATCCCCCTAATATATAACTATCCTCAAATTTCCCTCCTGCATATGGGTGACCTCTAAATGTGTATTTCCACTAATGATCTCCTATTATCTCACCAGTTATCAAGCAAACATCTCTGTTTACATTTTCGTTATAGGAAACTTGACATATTAAGAAGATATTCACTTATCCCTTTTGCATCCAAAGAGGCAAAGTGTTTTTTTTTCTAGTTCCAAAAATTCATATCCCTTGCCTTTCCTCGTAAGTATCAATTCCTTTCTTGTCTTCATTCCCTCCATAGTAAACTCTTTCAATTTCAATAAAGATGCCGTTATAGTTCCCTCCTATATCTTCAATTCCATAACTAGCTGCCATCATCACAATCATCACAAATGGTGGTCATACTAGTGCCATTGCTACTATTGCTAGTGACCTCTGGTATCTCTTCTAATTATAAGAATCTTATGATGCAGTCTGACCACTCTAAGTTCTTTTTCCCAAGCAAGAACAATCAGAAGCATCAAATATTGTATGTTTTACATTTTTCAGTATGTGACCTAATACTTAATGGTAAGAAATAGACTTCTTTTGGATGAGCTCTATTATATCTATATTTTAAAATATGGTAGTATTAATTTTATGTACCTCAAATGTAGCAGATCATGAAGCCATACCAGAAAGTATTGTCTTCCTGGATAGGTTACCTAATTCTTAGGAAATGTTGATAAAATCAAACATTCTCAAAGAATTTTGTTTTCCCTCTGAGGTAGGTATGAACCAATACATTCAATAATTACACGGTCCATATGTTGGCTTTGCTGAACGATCTCCCTCGCTCCTACCCCAACCTTTTTATTCTTTATCCTCTCCCAGTGGAGGTTAGAAGGAGGAAATACTGGGAAATTTAGATGAGGGCAAAATAAAAACATAACTGTTTTAAGAAATAAAAAACAGTTCAAAGAAATAATTTAATATGGGAGTTTGGTATTTGGAGGAAAAAGAAACATCTGAGCGATATTTCTATTCTCTCTTTCTGTCTCTCACTCTGTCTCTTTCTCTTTCTCTCTCACTAACACACACACACACACACACACACACACACACACACACACACACACACACTCATAAGATTTACTTTGAGGCTGGGAATATCAGAATCACAGTGTGTATTGATTGAGTAGTTGACAACTCAACAAATAATTATTAATTATGTGCTGCAAACCAAGCATTGGGCTAAGTGTTGTACAAACTGCAGTCTCTAAGAATAATTGAATATTATTAGGCAATAAATATGACAAATATGAAAAGTTAAGAGAAATATGGGATGTCTTATTTGAACTCATGAAGAGTGAAAAAAAACAAAACAGTGATGAAGCCATTAACAGTAACTGAGCAGCGGCAAGGTTACAGGCATTCAGTTGGGCTGTCTCAGGTACTGGCTAGAAGTTGGTGATACTAGAAGTTGGCATGGGAAGAATATGCCAATGACTACAATCATTTCAGTGAAATATTAACCCACTCACTAAAGATAGTAATTTTTTTATTCATTTTTCCAAATTATCCCCTCCCTCCCTCCACTCCCTCCCCCCGATGACAGGTAATCCCATACATTTTACATGTGTTACAGTATAACCTAGATACAATATATGTGTGTAAATACCATTTTCTTGTTGCACATTAATTATTAGCTTCCGAAGGTATAAGTAACCTGGGTAGATAGACAGTAGTGCTAACAATATACATTCACTTCCCAGTGTTCCTTCTCTGGGTGTAGTTATTTCTGTCCATCATTGATCAACTGGAAGTGAGTTGGATCTTCTTTATGTTGAAGATTTCCACTTCCATCAGAATACATCCTCATACAGTGTTGTTGTTGAAGTGTACAGTGATCTTCTGGTTCTGCTCATTTCACTCAGCATCAGTTGATTTAAGTCTCTCCAGGCCTCTCTGTATTCCTCCTGCTGGTCATTTCTTACAGAGCAATAATATTCCATAACCTTCATATACCACAATTTACCCAACCATTCTCCAATGGATGGACATCCATTCATCTTCCAGTTTCTAGCCACTATGAAAAACAGCTGCCACAAACATTTTGGCACATACAGGTCCCTTTCCGCTTAAAGATAGTGATTTTTAATAATCAATATCAATTCCTGAGAACAGGAAGCAAATATTACTCCTATAAGTGGAGGGGGGAAACTCACTATTCAAACAGAATGTTAGATTGTTGTGAAAGCAAAAAAGTCACATAGAAAAAGAGATAAAAGGAAGTATATGTTGGGTTAATTAAACTCTCATCATCACCAACACCATCATCTTGACAAGCATCAACTTCCGACTGAGACTGAAATAGCACAGGACTCTCAATTCAAGAGCCTTGGTATCGGCAATGATTCCAAATTACTTCCCACAGCCCCAATCCTGGGCACAGAGACAAGCCCCTTTGAGGGTCAGCCCATCACTGCTCTTATGTGTATTACATACATTTATTGTTGTTGTTGAGTCATTTTAGTCATATCTCACACTTTGTGATCCCATTTGGGGTTTTCTTAACAAAAATACTGGAGTGATTTGCCATTACCTTCTCCAGCTAATATCATGGATGAGACAATTGAGGCAAACAGGGTTAAGTGACCTGCTTTGGGTAACACTGCCAATAAGTCTTTCTGACGCTAAAATTGGCATCCTATCCAATATACCAATGCACATCTATTGAAGATCTCCAAACAAAGTTCTTGTTAATATAATCCTTGTCACTCTGTAAACGTTCACCATTAGAAATCTCATAATTTGATCAGGGAAAATAACATTTAAAAGAGATGTTACCTTCTGTTTTTCTCCTACACCCTAAGAACCATCATATATTTTCATCTAAATTCACAATTAAAACTTTTGTTATCTGTTGCAGCTTTCCTATTAGAATGTGAGCTCCTTGAGATCAAGGGATATTTGATTTTTCTGTTGTATCTCTAGGACTTAATAAAGTGCTTTGAACATAGTATTTAATAAGTGGTGCCAGACATCATCTCTTTGTAAATTAGTTTTATTCAAACATATCCTTTATAGAGAATTCAAAGAGGGCATTTATTCAGAAATTAGTCTATGCTTTTTAAAACTCAAAAATAAATGTCATTAATGGGAGAAAAATAGCTTTTTGGGGAGAACCTTTTTGAAGTTATCACTTGATTAAGTGCTGACCTAAAAAGGAGGAAAATGAATTCTCATGTCATTATTTTTTTTTAGTTTTAGTTTGGTAAAGTTATTCTACCTTACTAGGACTCAATTTCTTTATCTGCAGAATGATAGCTTTGAACCAGATGATTTCTCTGTCTCCTACTATCTCTAAAATTCTATGATGTGATCTGGGATTCTTGGAGCTCCTTTGAGATTTCAAGCAATAGTCTTTTTTCTGGTGCAATTCCTTGCCCCTGGCCCAGGTCCAAGTGAAAGAGATTGTTCTCATCAGTTTGAATGCTCCGCTTTTCCCCTGCCATGCCTCAGCCCCATAGACCCAAGAATATTATTGTTCTGTACAGTTTGTGTCAAGTAGAAGTGTTGGTTGATGCAAAAATTAGTCATAAAATCAGCCATCTGCTCCTCTAATCTCTGTATAGAATTGCATCAAGTTGGTAGATATCATTGGATTTTTAGGGAGAATTAAAAAAAAAAACTTAGCATGAGAAAGTGACATTAAGGTTTTATATCCTCTTCTTGTGGCCCAATAAACAATATTAATGGTGAAGCATGGAAAGGATTAATATATCCTTCCTACAAGACCTTTGCTTATAGCAATGCTGAGGAGTTCTGCCTGCTAAAATATGAGCCCTACAGTACCTCTCCAGGCATAAATTATTGGGTTTTTCTTCTCCTTGAAGGAGAGCCTGTCACTCCAAAGGCAATTTTTCTCTCTGAGTTCTTTGTACTATAATTTTATGCACTCACTGCATTGCATATACTCATGTGAAACATGTCATCCCCTCCTTACACCCACTCTTATGCAGTATCCACAACTCAGTAATGCTCCTCACAGAGAAATTAACAGGGGTGTGTATGGAATTTTGTTTTCCACTTCTGTATTCATGACTTTAATGTATCACCCGAGAAAAAGGGGGAATTTCTGAATGATGAGTAATTATAAATGAATTAAACTGAGAAACATAAGAACAAAGATTTAAAATTGGGAAGGACCAAAGTGATTACCCAGTCCAATGTCTTAATTTTTCAGGTTTGGAAACTGAGTGACAGATTGGTTACCTAATAAAACATGGGTTACACACAGTAAGTTAGGTTGAAGAGACAAGTCAGACAGACTATTTTGGCAGTTTGGCAAAGCCCAATGTTAAAAATAATTTTTAAAAATACTAAATTTAAGTTGTAGGTTAATGAATTTTTTTTCCTTCCAAATTTACAATCTTCCTTTCCACTGAAGCAGATCCATAGATTAGGTTCAGAAGTCTTGCTATTATTCAACCCTCCTTTTACCAGACTATACTGTCTTGTCATAGTGTACCACTGTTTTCCCTGTTTGTTGATAAAGTGAGCTTGGCATTAGAAGCTTCAAAATCTGCTGAGTAACTGGACAAGAAAGAATTCAGGGAGAATCTCTTTGCAGTCACCATACTGTTCTTTCAAGGAGGCAAAATGGATGGATGATAAATATGAGCAGAAAGTTACAAGCCTTATAAGTTGTACCAAAGTATCACTTCCAGTGGCCTCTAATAGGTTCTTCAATTGTATTATAAGAGTCATATCTTAATAAATATTTATTTAGATCCATATTTAAAAATGAAAAATAATTAAGAATGGTGACATTTAAGTTTTCATTAGTTACCATAGTTGTGGAGAAGCAGTAATATGAGAACATAGCAAAATAGATACCCAGGGTGGTGTTGTCATGGGGATGGTATAAAGAAGGATAAAAAGAGAATGTGTGAGACAAGTGATGGCTCAGTCCAACAAAAATGAGTTTAAGGACCTTCCATGTTCAAAGCTCGTTGTGAGGTATTGACATCACAGGTTTGCTTAGATGTGGTTCTAATAGTGATTAAACAAAAGCATAATAAGGAATCTGGAGGCATCTGTAAGATGAGAAGGTAGAGAGAGGGAGAAGCCCTAATCAAACATGTAAGCTCAGGAAAAAGTAGAGAATTCTAAATCTTGAAAGAGTTTGAAAAGAAGTTACCTCTTCCAGTTCACTGCCTACATGGAAAACTAAAACAAAACAAAAATCAATACTTACATTTAACGCCTGTTAAGATCTCTTTGTCTTTTTGTCTCTCTGTCTCTGTCTCTTAAAGGAGTTGGAAGAGAAGTTACCTCTTCCAGTACACTGCCTACACAGAAAACCAAAACAAAACAAAATCAATAACTACATGTAATGCCTGTCCAGATCTCTCTCTCTCTCTCTCTCTCTCTCTCTCTCTCTCTCTCTCTCTCTCTCTCTCTCTCTCTCTCTCTCTCTCTCTCTCTCCTCTCTCTCTCTCTCTCTCTTCTCTCTCTCTCTCTCTCTCTCTCTCTCTCTCTCTCTCTCTCTTTCTTTCTCTCTCTCTCTCTCTCTCTCTCTCTCTCTCTCTCTCTCTCTCTCTCTCTCTCTCTCTCTCTCTCTCTCTCTCCTATGATTTTTTTTTCAAATGATTCTGCAAGAAGTCATAGAGTATTTGATCCCTTCTGAAAAAAAAGTCTTTTAGTCCACAAATTCATCTAAAATTTTTCTCTGAAGAAAACAGGCTACTACAATTACACTGGATGTCAGCAGCTATGTAATCTAATTAATGCTTGAAAAAATATTCTCAATTCTGTATCACACACTCATCATGTAGACAAATACCCTTTACTTGAAGACCTATAAGACTGGAGATTCCACCACCTCCTGAAGTAACACATTCCACTTTTTGAATAACTCTAATTAATAAGGAGTTCTATTTTTAATTATGCCACAGTTAAATTTGAATCTTTGCAACTTCCATCCAGGCCTCCTAGCTTTTGCCTTTTTCTGAGGTCCAGCAGAACAAGTGATGCTCTAGTTGCTTAGCCATTTTAATATTTTCACCGAGTCTTCTTCACATTAAAAAAAATCACCATTTCCTTTAAAACTTTCTCATATAGCATGATTCTGATACTCTTCATCACTCCATTAGCCTTCCTTCGGATATATGTTTATGATTGTTCTTCATAAAATATGTCACGTAGAAGTGGATGATATATTATACATGTTGTCTGAACCACAGTTAAGTATAACAACAATAAGAACAATAATCACTACACTCAGTCTTTTATAGAATGTTTTTTTTTAGTAAATTTTAGTAAAGTCTAAGATTCTTTCCATTTTCATTGCTCCAATATTGCATTATTAACTCATGTTGAGTTAATAATGCATTCCCCTAATATCCTCAAATCTTTTTCAAATGAAATACTATCTAGTCATAATTCCTTCATCTTGTACTAGTAAAGTTCCTTTTTTTCAAGACAAAGTGAAAGACTTTTCACTTATGTATCTTATGTTTCAACCTTTTAGATGCAACCCACTATTTTACCATGTTAAAATCTTTAGAGGGAAAGTCCTAATTTTTGTGTGCATTTTCTAAGTTATATACCTCAGGAGATTTAGTAAGAATTAAAACTATGCCTAATGTATCTGAATTAGTGGGGATGGCAAAGAGAATAGTTAAGCAGAAAGACAAGATCAATCAAGAGGTAGATACATACATGCATACATATATATATGATATATATATATATAATATTAGATTGATATAGATGGATTTGTAGATAGGTACATCTATAGAAACTATATCTCCATCATTATTTCTCTCTATCCCTATATCTCTCTCTATGTCCTTTCACAGGTAGGGGAGAAAAAGAGGGCTGGTATTATTTCTCTTCTCAACAAGTCAGCAGGAACGGGAAATGGAAAACACATGTAATTTTTCTTTGAGTTTGAAAAAATGCCATGTGGGAGAAAGAAGAGGAGGTCATAGATAATTGGAAGAGTGAGATGTCAGAGAATGGAAAAGTCCTAAAACTACTGATGCTGGAAACTGTTCTTACAGCAGAAAACTCTGGTTTTATTCCTTTCTGGTGCCTTTGATGTAGTTTGTAATACCAGACAAGTTATCTAATATTCTTGACTTCATTTTCTGCCCTGTGTAGAATAGAAGTTAATCATAATTACCGGTGTACCTACCTATCTTTTCCGGATGCTTATGCCAGATAATGAATTGATGTTTGTAAAGTGCTTTGAACCCTTTGGGAAAAGGCTGCGCTAATATGGGTATGCCTCCCTATAATTATAAAGCATTAATGGTTTTATTATGTATTATCATTCAATTATTCAATAATGGTCCACTAAATGAGGCTAAATTACAGCTATAGTCCAATCATAGGTCTCCATTGCCACAGCTGCTCTTCAATTGCTGGGTTAGTCTATCACATTTGATGTACTTTTGATGAGGAAAGGACAAGAATGAAGGGGCTGTTCATTTTAAAGACCATAATGGAGACAGAATCCCATATAATAAATTATCCCAAGGCTGTATGCATTATGTTTAAGAAACCTGTAGACTGGTTGGTAGAGAGAAAATGTATTCAAGAGAAGGGATGTTGTGAATCCTGCTTGCATATGTTAGACACACTAATACTATTGACAACATGCCCTGTTGCTGTTATAAATGTGTGATACAGTATTTCATGAATACTAAATGTGATAGGATAATATGTGGTAGCATAACTGGATAAATGTGGCAGACTCATTTACACAGATTTTGGCAAGTCCTCAATATTTTCCCGCGGGTTCATTGCCTTTCACGGCGCAGTATAGCATCCCATAAGGTAGATGGAAACTGCTGAAATGCTTCCTTGGGGCTGCTGAGGTTTTTTTTTTTTTTTAATTTAGCATTGGTACAGGTTTCTGAGTTGTGATCTCCCTGGAAACAGGGGTGAGCGTCTCCCAGAATAAGTGAAGCTCAGAGAACAACGGAGCTCATTGCTGTTCCATTGCCTCACCCACATGCCACATTCTTTCCAGCAGCATTTCCAGTGGCTTGCTCTCCTGAGTCATTCAGGCTATGACATTTCCTGTGCCACAGCCCACATGTTTGCCAAAAATGAGTTTTAAAAAGTTCATCCTCATCTTCATCCTTATCATTATCATTATTACTCTGGAAGTGAGTTTCTTGTTTCCTTCTTTTCCTTGAATCAAACAAGACAACCAAGATTCAAGTCACTGGGCCATTTACAAATATATTCCACAATGATATCATCTATGCCTTAGCTTTAAAAGGTGGATGGAGTAGAGATTTTTGACTTAATGAATCTCTGGGATATTTCAGCCTATTATAGAAAATTACCTTGATCGTTTCAAGATTGCCCATACAAGAGCAAATCCTAGTATAGATTCTAGAAGTAGCTTATGATTTGTGAAGAAATATTGAAGGATATTTTATCCTCTTTTATGGAGCTGAGTATTAGTAAACCTATAATTTTATCAGTGAGCAACTTCACAAATTTGGTATGTAACAGGTGGAAGACTGGACTTCCAGCCACTATTCTGAGTTTTCCCTTAGCCTTTATGTAGCTACAAAAATATCAAGGTCATGTTATTTATATCCAGACCGTTAAGAATAATGCATTAAATACCTACTTTTTTTTTCTAGTAAATGTATTAAATAACTGGTCTGTGAGAGAGGATTGGGAATTTTAGAGAAAAAAATCTCAGTAGGATAATTAAAAGTAATTGTTATTATGTTAAAATTGTATTTATTTTATTTTATTTATTTTCCATAACATAATAGAATAAAAATAAGATAGACATGAAACTGTAATGTTATTATATACAACTTGCTATTCCTTTAAAGTATATAATAAAATTGTCATGTCACTAGTCACCTCAAAAGCCATTTAGTTTAACAAAACCTGAGCTAACATATCCTCAACATTGTATGCAACAGGTGTTTGATTGTTTAAAATATCCAAAGAGGCAGGGTAACCTACTTAATTCATATTTGGAAAATGCTCATTGTTAGCATTATACATTATAATATTATACATTTTATATATATATATGTATGTATGTATATTATAATGTATACATCCATATACATTAAGCCAAAATTTATCTCTTGATAAATTCTTTGATCCTAGGTGTACCCTATGTGTCCAAATCCCACAACTTTCACTTTTGTCACATACATGAGGAAATACACTACATCCCAAATCTTTCCTTCACTATGTGAAGCCTCCATTCCTTTCACCTCATCATCATAAATTACTGCTTTCAAATCATTTATCATTTTTCTTAGTGAATCTTTTCTGGACATACCATTTTCCTCAAGACCACTTGAAAATATCTCTCATATCTCCCATCCTGACTCCTACTCCTATAATTCTCTCCCTCCAGTTCCTTCACTCAGTCCTTACATGATACGAACTCCAGCATCTTCCTCATCTTTAATACTTTCCTCTCCACAGTTTCTACTTTTGTCAATATCTTTCCTGAAGCATAGGACCCAGAACTGAAGAAAGTGGTCTAATCGCTGCAGAAAACAATAAGGTTTATTTCTCCCATAGGGCTGGCTACTGCTATTATTATTATTATTGTCTAAGATTGCATTTGTCTTCTTGGTTGCCAAGAGACATAAGTAATATTTGGTGGCTGAAACTTTGCCCTGGATAGAAAATTTTGAGAGTGCAGACAGTACTATCCTGAAAATTCTTCTTTCACTGCCGTCCTATCCCTGGGTCATTCCAACTCATAACAAATTGCTTCCTCATCCCTTAAAAATCTAAGACACCCAGTTGGAACATGTTTCTTTTCACAGAAGCTGAAACCTCAGAGGACTCTCTCCCTCTTCATGTCTCTTCACCAAAATACACACAATTATCTCAGGCATAGAAATGACTAGTTATGAATTTACTGAAATGTTACCTTCTGAAGTATTAAAATACACTAATTCATTTCATTCAGCATAGCTGCCTCTCCTAAGACAAAGTCAAGTCAGAAAACCACCAGAAAATGTGACACAACAACAAGAAAAAATGGAGATCTTAACCCTCCCACACAGTTAGCCTCTGGTCATGCTCTCTTGATTTCCAGGAGAAATCACTGAATTCATATGTGCATGTGATGGAAATAGGTGAACCCACTGAGCACATCACATAAATCTCAAACTGCTTGAGTTTCTTGTCAGAAAGGTAAAAAACCAAGATTTTCCCAGATAGGAAAAATGGAGATTGGAGGAAGAAAGGTCACTAGAATCATTTGAAAAATTGGGGCAGAGGAAAGAGAGCTATAGACAGAGAGAGTTATAGACAGAGAGAGAGAGAGAGAGAGAGAGAGAGAGAGAGAGAGAGAGAGAGAGAGAGAGAGAGAGAGAGAGAAGCAAAGAGATAGAGACAGATAGAGACAGAGAGGATAGGGAGAGGGAGAAACACAGAGAGATAAGCAGAGATAGAGGCACAGAGACAGAGACAAAGATAGAGTCAGAAAAACAGAGATAGAGAAATGGAGAGAGACATAGAAAGAGAGATATGCAGAGGCAGAGAAACAGTGATAGAGACAAAGTCAGATAATCACAGGCAGAGAGAGGAAGAGATGGAGGGAAGCAGCAAAGAAGGATAGAGCTAGGAGGGTCTTTTCTCATTTACTCTTCAGTTGGAGAGATTGAGTCTTAGGATCATACAGCACTAGCGTGGCTTGATGGCCTATCTTGGTTTATTTGTAGAACGCAGACGTTAGTGTGCTATCTCCCCCAATAGGTTCCAAATGACTAAAATTATCCCATCTATGGTGAGAACAATTAAAAATGTTCCCAGCTTCACTTAGTATTAATTGGAAGAATTGAGTAATGAAGTCCTTCCAATTAGCCAATTCCATCATACCTGGTATTGCCTTGTTGCCAGGGAGCTAGTCTAATTCTGTGAATGTCAAGAATAGTGGAAAGAGTATGGAATCTGAATATTGGTCCAAATTCTGCCTCTGTTCTATGGCTTAATATGTATATGACTTTAAGCAATTATTTAATTTCTCTGGGTCTCAGTTTACTCATTTGTAAAATACAAATGCCAGAATAAATAGCACATTGAATTCCATTCAGTTTCTAAATCTTTGTACCTATGACCCTAGTATTTCAGATGAGCCCCCATTCTTATACTTAGGGGAATGCCTGTGGATGAAATTATAAGTGAAGAATGTATGCATACTATATAACCGTATTAAAGATACAGAATACAAATAAATATTTATTTATAAGTAACAAACATATGTATATATATATACATATAGAGATATATTATATATATTAGTTAACTGTTAATTATGTAGATATAGTTGAAAGAGATTATATAGATCTTAGATGACAGGGCAAATACAAACAATAACAAAGATAAAAAATAAAATTAAATAAAATAAAAACCCTCACCAACACCATGCCTTCAATGGCCAAGAGACAACCTATACATTGAAAAGAGCTCTGCATTTTGAGTCAGAGAATCTGAACTCAGATAACCACTACACCACTTATTAGCCATGTGTGCTTAGAATAATCCCATTACTTCTCTGATATTCAATTTCTGGTTGATTAAATAATGGAAGTAAAACAAGATGGCTTCTAGAATCCCTTCTAAATCTAACCTTATCAACCCATGTTGATTTATGTGTCTACAAATCTTAGATATTATAGATTTTAATAATATAGATGCAGACTATATAGACTATATCCCTATATTATGTGTATATACACATATATATCAATGTGTATCAATATGTACATATTTGTACATATAAACTAATATATTCCAAATCAGATAGATACAGATATTACACATATATAAATACATATGTGTGTATGTATCTATATACATATATATATATACATATAAAGAGATAGATATAAAAATAGAGCTAGAACTAGCAATGATATAGTCATTTCAAAGCAGTGGCTGAAAGTCACCAATAACTGGAAAGATCAGTTAAGGGCTAATGTAGGAAATATACTTGAACTCAACATCAAAGAAAGAAAGATTCTCAGAGATGAAGAAGACAAAATCTTGTTGAGTAGCTCAGAATCTTTGTATTATGGAAAACATTATTGTTGATAATATGGTAGTCAAAAAACTAAAATAACCAAGCTATTAAAATGAGGAAATGTCTAAGCGATGGACTAACTCTTCCTGTATAAATCTGAAGATCACTGAATGGTGCCACGGGATTTGTTGACTCCCTGCCCAGGATTAGTTCCAATCCTGTGTTGCCTCTGCATTTTTAAAAAGTTGAATTCAGTTGGACAGCTGGTTATTTGGAAAACAGGTGGTTGGAACTTGTTGTTTGACTGAATTCAATCAACCGTTTTCAAAATAACCATGTGTGTCATCATTTAACGGAAATCTACCTTTCATAATCCAGACTGTTTGGGAAACAAATGGGTATGCCCATAATAATAGCAGATTTTTATATAGCATTTTCAAGTCTACAGAATAACATTCCAGTCTTATTTAAGGTTGACAATAATAATAATATTTGCTGAAGCTTCCATAATGCTTTAAGTTTAACAAAGCACTTTACATAAATTATCTTACATCTCATTATCTCCATTTTGTAGAGAAGACTAAGGTTCAATCATGAAAACTAACTTGATCAGAATTGTAGCTAATAAGTGCCTAAGGTAGAATTGAAACCTAAATCTTTTTTTTTACTCCAAATAGCAACCATATAGCATATTTGTTAGGTTTTCAAAATAATTGACAAATCTTTTCTCATTTCAAAGTAATTGACAAATCTTTTCTCATTTCAAAGTAATTTCCAAATTTTTTCTCATTTGATAGTTACAACAGTCTTGAAAAGGAGGTACTATTATGATTATTTGTATTTTGCAAATTAAGAAATTGAAACAGAGAGTGGTTAAGTGACTGGTTTGGGACCACATAAATAGAAAATGTCTGAAGCAAAACTTGAACTCAATTCCTCCTGACTCCATGTCCTATGTTTTCCCTTGCTGCCACAATGAAAACAAAAAAGAAATAAAGAAAAGAAAAGAAAGAGACTAAACAAGAAGGAAGAAAGGAAAGAAGGAAGAAAGGGAGAGGAAAAGGGGAGGGAGGAAGGAAGGAAGAAGGAAAGACATTCGTTTCTCCAGGAATTCATATTCACTTTTGAATATGAACAAATGAATAGAAGATTCAGAAAATAATTTGCAATAAGATACAATACTAATAGGTGAAGGACAAATAAGTGACATTTCCAAAGCACTTTACATGCAATAATTCATTTAATCTTAACAAAAGCACTCTAAAGTGCATGTTACATACAGGAATATCAGTCATTTTGTTGTTGCTCAGTTGTTGCAAGTCAGGCTTAATTCTTGGGGTTTCCTTGGCAGAGCTACTAGAGTGGTTTCACATTTCCTTCTCCAACTCATTTTATAGGTAAAGAAACTGAATAAAATGGAATGAAGGGACTTGCCCAGGATCACATCAGTATCAGATTTTGAATCTAGAATCAGATCTAGAATCCATGAACTTACTATTCCAAATTCATTTTTTTTTCTACCCCATCAATCTGAAATCAGTTTCATTGGCCCCAAGGAACCTTCCTACTAAGTAACATTCATGTTTCTACTGCAGTCATTATACCCAGTGAACATTAAAATGGCTCAAAATAATAATATGAATGCAGTGTTTCTAGTGAAATTCCACAGGAACAAAACTTTATTGCTTTAGATCAAGGCAATAAGGGGATGAAAATTGATTTTCAAGTCATCTTGTTTCACAGTAGAAATACTAATGAATAGAGAGCCTTTTAACTTAAAACAAAATAAATACTCTTATTTTCTTGGAATTGAAGAAATTTGGTTTTGAAGAAAGTGTTGGGTTTCTAATTTTCCAACTTGAATTGCCCTGGAGTCAGTTTACTGAAGGATATCAGGAATTTAGTTGCTTATATGTCTCTAAAGTTTGGGCAGACTTTGAATGATTTAGGGATCAGAATCCTAAGGGATTTTTTTTTTCTTTTTAAAAAAGACAGTGTGAAAATGAAAGATCTCCAAAGTTATCAGTCATAAAATTTTGGGAAAGTACTGAAGCTTAGGTTCCTAGAAGCTAGAGATCAAAGGAGTTTTTTTTTTAAACCATTTGATCTCTCTCCCATTCCCATAATTTTGTGGATGAGAAAATGTATATGATACTGAAGTTAAATAGCTTTTCAACTATCCAACTGTAGTATGCTTTTCACTGAAGTTGAAGGGCTACATTGTGATTGTTTATCTTGAACAACCATATGTATGAAATATAATAAGAAAGAGAGACATGGAACTGTATTGGATGAATGTTCAAATGTGGCATTATTAGAATGACATAGGATGAAATCCTGTCTGTGAGATAAACTAGCTGTATGATCATGGGCAAGTCATTACAACTTTCAGAAGCTCAAGAAACTCTAATAATATTCCAAGTAGAATCAAATTAACAAACAATTATAATTTATCTATTACATTCAGGCACTATTCTCGGATTTGTATAAGCTTTAAAAAGTACTTTGATAAAATTATAAACTCAAACTGTCATTATTCCTATAATGATTAAGAAAACCATCCCAATTAATGAAAATTAACAGGTAAAATTGCTTTCTACTTTCTTATACAAACATAATTAAATAAAAGTACTATTAAAATACATTTAAATGAACATATCTTTCTATTTAAAAATAAAATTATTGTTATTATTTTGGTGAGGGATAAATTGAACATTTCAATTACAAGCATTTGTTAAACATTCACTCTGTGTCAAGCTTTCCATTAAGGGCTAGAGAAACAAAGAAAGTTATAAACACAGTCTTTGCCCTCAGGAAGCTTACATTATAATGAGGAAAACACCAAGATACATATGTGGAAAATAGATCTGGAAAGTATAGTTGGTAGATAAGCTTAGAGGGAAGGAAGGGGAAAAAAAAAAAAACTTTCTGCATAGGGGATCACAATTTTATAAAAAAGATAACTGACTTTTTGGAAGAATAGGATGACTTATTTGATGATATTACTTTCAATTTGATCCAAGTAATTATTTGTAATGTGTGTGAAACATTCTACTAGGTGCCAGTAGAACTTCTTCAGGCTGACATTTTAATGTATATGTATGTTTAATGGCATGAGTGCCCCTCCTCGTCATGAAGAAAATAACCACTTTAGAATTTCCCATGCTTTTCAGTTCTTATCCACAATTTTCCATAAATCTTCTGGAGAGAATACACCCAAAAGCTCTTGTTCTTTTTATACTAATGTAGCACTTGGTTTGTCCATCTGCTGACTTATATTCTTGTTTCATATATTCCATTCTTAGCTTATTTTTACAGTCATACATGTTCTTGATAATGTCAGATCATTTAAGTTCAACTCATCATCAATGATAGGCTACAATTGAGTTCTATACATCACACATGTGCCTATTCAACTCTGGGATTCTCATCATTTTAATTATTCCCAAGATCTAGATATTGTGCGCTTTGCAACTACATAAAATTTTGGGATTATCTCTTACAATGGGCTTTTGTATTGCTGAGAAGTTTAGGAGAAATGAAAATATTTTTAAAAGTCAATACTTTGTTCTTAAGGAGCAAATCATCTTTTATAAAACAAAATTTATGGTGTTTCATTATCTTAATGTATACTATATATTTCAATTATTAAGCATTAATCTAAGCCAATACATCTTTACCAGGAATTTACTTTGTGTAAGGTATTGTCTTTGGAATGAGAGATATAAAGACAAAATGACAACAAATTTTTCTTGAAGTCGAGATTACATTCTACTGTCATTATAGCAGATTCAACTTATTTTGTAATTCTTTATTTTTAATTAATTAATTTTATCACTTAAACGACCATAATAATTTTTCTTCACTTCCTTTATTTATCTATTAGGGTACTTTGTTGGTACACTGATTCCCAATTATCTTTTTGCCTTACCTGAGAATAGTTATTCTGTTTCTAGTGTGGTAATTCACTTTCCAATTACTTTATATAGTTCTTTATAGATTTCTTTATATTCTGCAAAATTATTGGTCTTAATTTTAGTGTCATTCTATTATATAAATTATTTAACCATTTCCTCACAGTTGTACAAGTAGGTTATTTCTGTGTTTGTGGGTTTGTTTGCTATTATAAAGAATACTACCAAAATAACTCTGAAAGTAATATTTCTTTCCTTGTTTTCTTCTCTTTAAATTTCAGATAGCACATTTAGGGAATATCTCCATCAATTGTATGATTATGCCAAACTTTACGTTTCCTGAAAAAGAAAAATCCTCCACTTCTTTTCCTTATCTTTCCCTTTTCTCTCTTTCCTTTTCCCATTTCCTTCCTTCCTTCCTTTCTTTCTTTCTTCCTTCCTTTCTTTCTTTTTCTTTCTTTCTTTCTTTCATCTTTCTTCTTTTCTTTCTTCTTTTCTTTCTTTCTTCATTTCTTTCTTCTTTGTTTGTTTCTTCCTTTCTTTCTTTTTCTCTTTCTTTTTTTCTTTCCTTCCTTCCTTCCTTCCTCCTTCCTCCCTCCCCTCCCTCCCTCCCTCCCTTCCTTCCTTCCTTTTTCTTTCTTTCTTTCTTTCTTCCTTCCTTCCTTCCTTCCTTTCTTCTTTCTTCCTTTTCTTTTCTTCTCTTCCCTTCCTTCTTTTCTTTCTTTCTTCCTTCCTTCCTTTTTCTTTCTTTCTTTCTTTCTTTCTTTCTTTCTTTCTTTCTTTCTTTCTTTCTTTCTTTCTTTCTTTCTTTCTTTCTTTCTTTCTTTCTTTCTTTCTTTTTTTTTTTCTTTCTTTCTTTCTTTCTTTCTTTCTTTCTTTCTTTCTTTCTTTCTTTCTTTCTTTCTTTCTTTCTTTCTTTCTTTCTTTCTTTCTTTCTTTCTTTCTTCTTTCTTTCTTTCTTTCTTTCTTTCTTTCTTTCTTTCTTTCTTTCTTTCTTTCTTTCTTTCTTTCTTTCTTTCTTTCTTTCTTTCTTTCTTTCTTTCTTTCTTTCTTTCTTTCTTTCTTTCTTTTCTTGCTTGCTTTCCACTACAAACCTAAGGTTAGAATTCATATGTGTCTTTCTTAGGATAGCATATTTAATATTCTCATTTTCTGGGTACATTAATTTTCTTGATGTTCAATCTTTCTAATTGCCATATTTTGCCTGTGCAAGAAACAATATGTTAAACATTTGGAGATTTAAAATGCAAAGTAGGAAGTAGATGATATACTCTTTTGAAAGCAATCTCTTTCAACTCCTCCCATTCCTCACCAAATCCTTTTATATGCAATGGAGAACAAATCCAGATAGGTTGTATGTGTTGAGCTATAAAGCATGGTACTTTCTAAGACATGCCAAGGAGGAAAAGATGGGGAAAATGGAACAAATGTATCAAACCCTGCACTAGTCATTGGAAAAATGATCTACAGACTCTCAGCAGGGAGCACCTCTTGCCAGGGGAGCAGCAATTGCTTATAAAATATTCCCTGCTTAGCCAATGGAGATTTATTAGCTCTCTAGCCATTGCCTGACACCCATACCTTCAAGTCACTGGGAATTAAAGCCATCTGTTCCATCATATAAAGGTGCTTATCTAGATAAGCACCTGTCTATTGGGGAGGGGGTGTGATTGCCTGGCTATCTCCTGAAAAGCTAGTGGGATCTGCCTAATGCCACTTAAGCATGTGTGAAGTAAAGCCACTTAAATACTAATGGCAACATTACAGGAAATAGAGTTGTTATACATATACAGAATATAGTAGTATTGAATAAATAGTGTTAACTGCACATTCATAAATTCCTAGGTGATTGAACATATAGAGGAGCCATAGCTTCCAGTCATATAATTTCAGCTTTAATCTCGGTCTAACTGTGTGATCACTTTACTTTTCTGTACTTCCATTCCTCCATTTCCACAATAGAGCCAATAAAGTGAGTCACTGCCTTCCAGAATGAATCATAGTGAACCCACTGCTTTATTGGATATAGGGGACAAGAAAAATTGTAGCCACCTTGGGGATTGATATCTACAAAATTAGAGAGAGAGAGAGAGAGAGAGAGAGAGAGAGAGAGAGAGAGAGAGAGAGAGAGAGAGAGAGAGAGAGAGAGAGAGAGAAAGGAGACAGAGAGAAAGAAATGCCCTTCAAGCAAGAACAACTCAGATTGAAATCTTACCTATGACATATATAGGCTGGATCACTGATCTAGGTCAAGTAACTAAAACAGTCCTCTCAGCAATTCTCTGTGATTAACTTGGAAAGAAAGCATATTGGTATAAAGGGTTTCATTTGCCAATTGAATCTAGCTCCTCCTCCTATTCCTATGGGCTAGATGAGAGGTTACAAAGTTTTGTTGTTCCATCATTTTCAATAATATCTGACTCTTTTGGGAGTTTTATTAGCAAAGATACTGGAGTAGTTTGCGATTTTCCTCTCCTGATTTTACAGACAAGAAAACTGAGGCAAACAGGGTTATATGACTTGCCCAAGGTCATATAGCCAATAAGTACTTTGGGCTGGATTTGAACTCAGGATATTATTATTCTTTACTCCAGGTTTATCACCATCTCCACCATAGCATCTCACTGTTAACAAAGATAGGGAAATGAGAATTTATGACCTCAGATTTTTCATTACACTTATTTATTTTTCTTTTGTCTATCATCTTCCCTTCTTCAATTTTCATCTTTCTGTACCTTCCCATTAATATATTTATGAATAGAAGTACTTGATCCTTTTTACCCCTTCTCTTAAATCTCTTTCCTTTGTTTCTTATCCTTTGCTCCACATGGTTCTCTTTTAGGTTCAGTTCTTCCCTATGAATCCATCATCCTCATTCTAAATAACTTCCTATTCTAATCCACACTATTCAAAGTTATCATTCTACAAAATATGGTAATTTATTCTAGCCCAATGGAAATATCAAGTGAAATTCAAATAATGTGACCACTTCATGACATTTATTACTTTTTCTAGTTAATATATAATAGTATTATTGGCCTAAGGAATGACTAGTTGAAGAAACTGTCCAAGGCAACCACTGGGTAACTTAGGGTCACTATCACACTTAGAGGCTAAGTAATTTCAAGTCCAGCTCTTTATCCAATAGTGACATAGCATCATAGACATAGTAGGTGCTTAAAGCTTGTTGAATTCAATTGGATGACAGAATCACCTTCCTCTCCCAATTTAACCAGACCTAGGATCCTGGGAATGGTAGCACAATACCTCACACAAGACCACAATTCTTTTTCTAACTCAGATTTAATAGCTAGTACCTAGGAAAGGCATTCTGATGGAAAAGGGGTTACTCTTTCCAAGCAACTGACACATAAGACAGAGCAGTCAGCCTACCTGAAGCAGCAGAGAAAGACAGAAGGATGTCTATGCTGGGAATATCAATTCACCAACTTAGTGTCTTGATCATTATCACCCTTTAGAACCATAACAACATTGGTCTAAACTGAAACTAAAGAACCTTGGCAATAGAAGCACTTCCAGTTCAGTTCCTGTAGTCACCATTCTTTCTATAGAGGTGCAGCTTGGCAAGGCCTGCTACAGAAGCTATAGACATAACTGTCAAAAACACAGAGAAGGATGTTGTTGAGATCCAAGTGTTGGTAAATGGATCCACATCAGAAACTGATAAGACTTTATCACAGGAAATGGACTTAAAGAAGAGACCTTTCCTCTGATTATCTGATGTTCTCTAAGGACCATAGGACATCTCTTACCCTCCCACTTAAAGTTGAAACCTTCCATGTTTGTTACTTCTCCCATTAGAATTTGAGCATTTTGGGGGCAAGAAATGGCATGCTATTTGTATTCCCAAATTTAACACTGTGTTTTGCATAAAGTAAGTGCTTAATATATGCTTCATTTAATCAATAGAATGTCAGAAGCTCCTTAAGATCAATGACAATTTTCACTCTTCATTCTATACTTTTCCTTTGTGTCTCCAAGGACTAGAATTTGACTGTAACATAATAGGCTCTTAATAAAGGTTTATTGAATATATTGTTAGTGACAATGCAGAAAATTCCAGTCTCTCTTTCAAAGTAGCTCATTTGAGAGGGGGAGATTATTAATAAATTAATAAAATAATAAGAATAGTATTATTTAGAGCCAGCTGATTTCGCTGAAGATTACTTTAATTAATTGCCCTTTATATTTTAATTTTAAGTACAAAATAAAAAATAGAAAAAGGAAAAAAATTAAAATATGATTGTCCACATGTCCAGCAGACCATCACGAAGGATTCAAAATATGCAACAGTAAGTTTCCATCTCAAGAAAGCATGTAGAATGATAGAATGCATTTATGTTCATAATTGTCCCATCTTTTCTTTGCTTCCTTGTAGATTTTCTTTTGTTCTCTGGATGCTGTGCACTTTTTACTTCATTCTTTTTATCCCCTTTCTTCCCTTCTCCACTTTCCCCAAGCAGGCTACCTTTAAGCACAGATATATTTATGAATATAGATCAATAGATAAACATCTACACACTCGCAAACACACATATATACATATACATATTCATATATATACACATATATACTGACTACATGCATATAGATCTAAAACAATATTAATATGACTGACATATATAACATAGATTTCTCTCTTGATTGAACCATTTTCAAGTTTGACTTTGCCCGAGATCAGTGATTACTGCCCCTACTAAGCAGGTCATTCTAAGCTGTATCAACCCTAATTACCTGCCTTTAAAAGTTAGTCCACAAGGGACAAAGTTGATTCTTCAAAGTGATTCTCACCCAGGAGTTTCATTCAGTATTGGGAAGCCTTGGATGACAAAGTGAGTTGCCCAGTAGGGTGACTGGTTTTCACCTTGCTCTGCTCTGCTGGAATGAAGGCAGCCCAGCTGGTTTTCGACAGCAAGACTAAGGAGAGAACGAGATTCCATACTGAGAATAATTAGAAGGACATGGATCCTGTATAATTATTTCTAGGAATTATTCATACTCCCGCACAGCAGCTGCTCTGCCCTCTGCTTACTCGACCCTAACTTGCCTATTTTCCAGTCAGAGATGCGACTGATTGAGGCCAGAGCAAGTGAGGCAGAAAAATTAAAGGAAATTCCAATTCACTTGTCTTTCTTCCAGGTTAATCCTATTTATGGATTTGAGGCTGGAATAGACCATGTTATCAAACTAAATATTTGAGAGAGAAAGAGAAACTGGCCTTGTTTCTTCTAAAATTCTCAGGCACTCTGGGCTCATATTCTACTTCTGAAAATCACATAATATATAATCTTAATGAATCACTTCTCTACAGACCTCAATTTCCTCCTGTGAGAAAAAATGAATAGGCTGGCTTAGATCCAGTTATACGGCAGGAGTAATATTTGCCAATGATATTAGTTATTAGAAGTTTCAAACTATTGGACGTAGTAACAAGCTTGTGAGGTAGGCTCTCTAATAACTATCATAAACTGAGGATGAAGGATTAAATAAAATGTGAGGGGTTAGAAAGTGGAAGAGGCTGCAAAGTCCATTTAAGCCAACTCTTTTTTATACACAAGAAAACTAAGATCTAAGGATTTTAAAGGTCTTACCCAAGATCACAGAAGTAGTATGTATTAGAGCCCGTATTTGAATGTAGACTTCTAAACTCCAGAACTCTTAGATTTTCCTTTACACTTCATTGCTTCCTTACATAAGAGATTGTGATCATTACTCTTCCCTGATTCCTAACTAATCATCATTCCTATAAGATTTAACAATAAATGATTCTAGAGCAGAAAAGGGGTTTTAGAGGCCATCCAGGTATAACCTTAGGATGGGAAAACTGAGGCTTTGGTTATGTGATTTGCCCACAATTATTTATTTCGAAAGCATTGGAGAGGATGTATGAACCCGCAGTTTCTGATTGCATAGTAATAGGTCTGAACTAGTCCATATCATCTCTAATTTGACTATATCAGTTTAAAGAATATCTTTCCTTTCCTTTTCCTTCCCTTTCCCATTGCTTTCCCTTCCTTTCCCTTTTTCCATCACTTTCCCTTTCTTTACCTTTTTCCATCACTTTCCCTTCCTTTTCCCTCCCCTCTCCCCTTCCTTCCTTTCTCTCTCTCTCTCTCTCTCTCTCTCTCTCTCTCTCTCTCTCTCTCTCTCTCTCTCTCTCTCTCTCTCTCTCTCTCTCTCTCTCTCTCTCTCTCTCTCTCCCATGTTCCTGCTACTCTTTCAGTGAGAGGGAATATGAACAGAGAGGTTGGGAAGACTTGGTAACCATGGCGATTTGGAGGCTGCTTTGGGCCCTGCCTCCACAGTACAGAGTAATTTATGCAGAAATGTAAAATCACAGCTGTTTAGAGCCATATGCAAGCTATATTTAACCATGGTGGAAGTGACAAGTTCCTTGGGAGTTACTAACTCGAAAGGAGGTGAGCCCTGGTCCACACACATGGCTGTTGCCTTCTCTTTCTCCTTTAGGGATTGGCTTTCTACCTAGGGAACTTGGTCACATTTGGGCATAGAATAGGAACATGCATAATAGGTATGATTCTTTATTTGAGAAATAGAGAGGGAAAAACCAAAGAGAATCAAAAATGACAGTGTTGGAGAAGAACACAAAAACAATCATGATACCTGCCATTGATATCACACCAAACTCCCTAAGGTAGAAGCTATTTTTAGCCTAATTTTACAAAGAAAGAAACTCTTGTAAGAAGTTTAAACATCTTGACCAGGAACATACAAGATCTCTGAAGAGAGATTTAAACTCAGCAGTTCCTAATTCCAAATCTGTTGGCTTTATGCACTTCCTCTTTAAGGCAGTAAGGTGTGTAGAAGATGTCGATCAGTAATGGTAATGGGAATTGCTTCACGGAGGATCTCCAATACCCATGAGCTCATATGCACAGACTCTGGGATGTTACAAAATAATTAAGAGGTACTTTAACATAAAGGAATTAGGGAAAGAGGACATTAACAGTCAATGGCAATCTTTTTCCTCTGCCTCCCCTTTTTCTGATGAGGAACTGTCTATTTTCCATATCTCTAGCACTTTTATCTCCAGAGTCTGTGGGTTTGAGGAATAGGAAAAACAATTTGAGATCAAAATATTTCATTGCAGAACTTTGAATTTCCCATGATGCCTTGTGGCTGTGAATGGCTCTGTCTCCTGACCCCATGTCCTTTATCTCTTTATTATATGATATTATGCCTGACTGGCTTAGATTAGAAGCCCTTCTTACCCTGTGTCACTCACCCCCACTTGGATTGCTTCCTCCCTGGAGCCTTCATTGCTTTCCTCTTCTCATTTTAATACAAATTGCCTCCTTGGTAATTAGGTGCATTTTTGCAGATCCTGGAGGGAGGCAGCTAAGCAATTGTCCTCTTTCCTTTGTCCCTGTTCCCCCTTCTGCAAAGCTAATGTGCAATTAGACATTAACAGGGAGCCTTAATATTAAACCAGCTTAAATTTAATAGGAGAGGATTACTCGGAGTTCAAGATGGCAATTGTCTCTTGGCATGAGTTGATGGTGGGCAGGGTATACTTAAATGAGGGAACACTAGAGAGAAGGGGGGCTGTTTCAGAGTGGAGCCTGAATGGCCTTAGAGATAACAGCTCTTGATTTTAATAGGTAGATAGTACCCAGCTGGTCAGATGACACCCATGCTCACTGTAAATATTGTCAGCAGTTTCCTGGGTATTCTCCAATCCCCAATGCAGATGGGGTATATTTTAAGGACTAGACCAAAATTCTGCTTTTCACTACAATAAATAAAAGGCCTGTCTTTTCCAAGAGCAATATTTGGCCCTCTTGCTGCATGGCTGAGTCATGGAGCATTATACTAACTGAAGAATTAAAAATGAATATCATCTAGAGGGCAATGAAACAGCTTATGACAGTTGTGAGCAAGCTACAAAGTGGTATAGACAAGGGGAATGAAGGGAAAGTTAAGTAAGGGATGTCAGAAGAAAAATGTCTGAAATTAAAGAAAAATAGGTTTTTCATGGGTTGAGGGGGAGAGGGATAATGGACAAGGAACCAGAGGGCTCCATTTGCTTCCTTGTTGGTAGAAAACAAAAGAGAGTTGGATTTTGTTTAGAACATATCAATGACCCCTTCTCCCTCTCAGATGATGATTTTATTTTCATTTTGAAAGACATTGAATTCTGGCTAAAATAATAATGACTCACATGATCTTAGGATTTTCACAATTATCAAGTATTTATTAAGGAAGAAATTAATATGTTTAGGGTACTCCCTAGGTGCTGGGGACACAATGACAAAAATAGTAGCAACTCAAACCAAATAGAAAAGAAAAAAAAAGGAAAGAAAAAGAGAGGGGAAGTAAATGGAAGAAAAGAAAAGGGAGAAGAGGAAAGGGGAGGAGAGGATAGAAAAAAAGAAAAAAAGATATATAGATATAGATATCTATATCTATATATCTTTTGAGACAGAAAACATGCTGAATGTACAGAGCAGTCTTCTAGCTTGGCCATTTGAGAGTAAGATGGTGAGTGATATACAGGAAGATTAGAAATATTGGTTGGGACCAACTTATAAATGGAATTAAATACTTAGTAGAGGTTGTTACCTGTTAGAGTGAGTAGTACTGGATCTGGATGCAGGAAGATCTTTTTTGCTCTAGACCAAGAGTCAGCAAACTATGAATTGTGGCCCAAATCCACCCAATTACCTATTAGCGCATGGTCCATATGGTCTGCCAGTTGTAGGTGGCTGACCCCTGTAGAGCCACAATACTCTGTTATGGGCATCAAAACAGGATTTTTGGAGTATGTCAATAATTTATCACCCATTCCATTTGCTAATGTAACTAATTTCTCCTTCAAAGATTTATTTGCAAATATTTCTTCCCTAGAGAATTACTCTTTTGTAAAATAATTCTCACCTACTCCTGCCTACATGTGCTACTCTTCACATAACCCTTCAGTCTTCAAAGACTGTAAAAATCTAGGATTATTGGTCAGATGGCCTCACTGAAACAATAGGAGTGGTTGAACCTAAAAAAATCATTCCATTTTTGCCAATCTTATTTCACTTTCTTATAATAGTAATAATTAAGCATGAATTACCTTCATATACAAAGGTGTTTGGAGGATAATATTTAGGAAGCTTGTAATGTCTATGTTGATGCAGGTGGTGGCCCCTTTAAGATTCCTTTCTGATTCTCAACACCCATCCCCTTTTAGATTCCTTTCTGATCCCCAACCCCCATGACTGACCTTTGATTTACAAGACCTGGTCAAAAGCACCCTTTTGTATTCCAAAGGGAGATAACCGGATCTGAGCTAACTTGGGCTGTCCCCAGCCCCCGTTCTAATGATCTGTCCAGGTTTCCCAACCCCCACCTGGTGGGTTCTGGCCCTCAATGGGTTCATCGAGCAACCAACTTGGGACTTCACCCATAGGCCCCTTTTACCAAATAAGAGAGCCAAGCTGGAATCATCTCTTGGCAGAGAGTTGAAACATGCAAGCAACATGCTTTGCATCACAGACTCTCTGTCCGCCACATATGGTGTATTTCTTCTCTCTATCTAATACCTTTTACTAACCAGACTTTAACCTTACTTCCAAACCCTACAATAAACCTTTTTTTTATCAATCTAGGTTTTCGGGCCTGTAAATTCCTTTACAGGGGACTCTGCGCCACCACTAGAACTTATTTAACTCTGTATTCTTGTGCCCAATCCAAAGGGGTTGCAGGGGATCTCCATTTGACTCCCTGTTCCTTGAACCTGCCACTAGACCTCAATTTTATTTAGGTATACCTTATCTGGACTTCATTATATGTGAGATAAGAATGAAGGACTGCTCAAGTCTCCATTCTACAGAAGTACTCCTATGCTTATTTTAATTTTTAAATTAAATTGTTTTTCTTTTAAATTAATCATCAAAAAATAGCTAAATGACTTTCCTAGATCACACAGCTAGTAAGTGTTTGAGGGAGAATTTGAACTCAAGTTTTCCTAACCATAGGTATTGCCCCACTTAGTGACAAAAGGGAAAATTATGAAAATACTGGGGCTCACATAGTTAGTATTGAAAAGGATTTTAATGGTCATCTAAAATAATTCTCTCTACTGACAGAGGAAACAGGTAAGTTAAACTTAACTTCAGTAAGTCAGTAAGATAAGTTACACAAGTAGCAAGTGATGAGCCCAGGTCTTCTGGATTCTAAATCCAGATATCTTTCCACTGTACCCAGTGAATAAAGAATAAAATTAATAGATATGGAGAGAGAGAGAGAGAGAGAGAGAGAGAGAGAGAGAGAGAGAGAGAGAGAGAGAGAGAGAGAGAGAGAATGAAAGAGAGAGCATGAAAGAGATAGAGAGAGAGAGAGACTGAGAGAGAGAGAGGAGAGAGAGACATAGAGATAGAAAGAGAGTGAAATAGAGACAGAGACAGAAGCGGACAATGACAGATAAGAGAGGAGAGAGAAAGATTAAGTGATGAGAGGAATAAGAGAGAAGAGAGAGAGAGAGAGAGAGAGAGAGAGAGAGAGAGAGAGAGAGAGAGAGAGAAACAGAGAGAGAGAGAAACAGAGAGAGAGAAACAGAGAGAGAGAGAGAGAGAGAGAGAGAGAGAGAGAGAGAGAGAAAAAAGAGAGAGAGAGAGAGAGAGAGAGAGAGAGAGAAGAGATGAGAGAGAAAACAAATACACCCCATTCAATGCTGAAGTATTTGCAAATTATAAATGTGAAAAATAGCTCTTTTAAAAAATTTACAAAGGAGTGGGAAAACAAGAGGTGTAAGATCATTGTGGACTTAATCAACTTTCTCTAGGTTTAACTACAATTAAATTCATTTGAATTTGAGGACTCAGTTGATAGCACATGTCCTCATAGTCCCCTACGGAGTTCCAGGATAGATCTTATTTGTAGCCAGCTGGACAGCCCAAAGGGCTGCAGCTGCATTCCTGCCTTTTTTTCCTTACCTCATTGACTAATCTGGACCAATTTGTGCTGAGGAGTAAGCATGATAAAGCGACAGATGCTCAAGAAATCCATTCCCCTGTGGCCAGGCATAGAGGAAGAGACACACCCAGAGTGCAATGGGGTGTTTACATGCTAATGTCCCCCAGGAATGCAGCCCATTTTAGAGCTACAAACTCCCCTTGGCTTTCTCTGAAGATTTTTTTTTTCCCCTGCAAGGGCTTCTCTCTAGAGAAAAAAGAGAGAGAGACAAACAGACAGAGATAGTGACAGAGAAAAGGCAGAGAAAGAGAAAAAAAAAAAAAAAAACAGAGACACAGAAACAGACAGACAGAAAGACAGAGAGAAGGAGGTAAGAAGGGAGAGAAGGAGAGAGAGAAGAAAATTATATATGTATTTAAAGAGAAGGGTGAATTCACTGGCAAATGGAACTTCCCCTGTGAAAATCTTTCTACCAGTATTTCTTACGACCCACTCTGTAACTTATAGTCTTACAACATTACCTTGCATTTCACTTGCACTGGATTAAACTGAAACTATATGCCAGAGGTAAGACTTGAACCCAAAACTGGAGGGCTCTGGGGCTAAGGTAATTTTTCTATATAACATGATGACTCTTGAAATATATATTTTTTAAAATGATTCAGCTACTTTGAGACAATAACCTAATTAATATATGCTAAAAAGGTCTAATGACAAAATGTTAAAAGGAAGACTGTTTCTTTAGAAAATGTCATTTGAGATAATTTAATTGAACTCTTCATTTTCAATATTGCCTATTTATAAATGAAACAGGGATTTGATCTGTTTACTTACTCCATTGGTATAGGAAACTTCTGATGGTAGAAATTCCCTTATTGATGGCAATTGCTGCAACTCTGCAGTATAGTTACTACTTAGTAACTTGACTGGAGTCACCCAATCATCATATGGAACAGGCTTGACTTAAGTTTTCTTGGTTCTAGAACCGGATTTATTTCCATTACACAATGCTAACTCTCTAAATGATATACTTGATTTTGACTTAATTCCCTGTCAATTTCCATAGCAATGCTTCAATTACTGTTAACCTAAAAATTATACTTTCAAATAAATCTAGAGGATATGTTCTGATTGTCTCCAAATATAGAGAAATCTACTACTAAATACCAAAGTGGAGTATTCTGCATTCATAGGAGACCATTGTACTCTTCTCAATATACACAAGATCCTTGAAAAACTCAATTAGGGATACTTTTAAAATTAGCATCATGAAGTAATGGGAAGAACAGAAAATGGAGGACCCATGAGTTCTAGACCTGGCTTGATTTTTTACCATTTTCAGCATCTTTTCAGTTGCATACAACTATTTTTGAGCCTATTTTTGTTTTGTTTTGTTTCTGGCAAAGAAACTATAATTATTTGTCATTTCCTCTCCAGATTATTTTATAGATGATAAAAATGAGGTAAATGGGATTAAGTGACTTCTCCAGGTTAAGTTATTTGCACAAGTAATATATGTCTGAGGCCACATTTAATATCAAGAAAATGAGTCTTCCTGACTAGGCCTGACACTCAATCTACTACACTTCTTAGCTGCTCTTTGTTACCCTTTGGAAATCCATTAATTTCTTTGAGACTTAACATCATTTTCTTCATTCTCTTCTATCTCTGAAGTTATAATTCTTTTTTTTAATTTAAAAAGAAAATGTTTTAAAAGGAACTGTCCATCATAGACTGTATGCCTATAGAGCATCATTCTACATATTAAATGTCCATGATGACACATTGATAAGCTGAGAATGAAAAATTTCTTCACATATTCTCAAATTTTCATTAAATATTCTCAAATTTACAAAACATTCTTCTCCACATATCTTCTTTATTGGTCTTTATTACTGAACTCTATGTTTCTTAGCACAAGTCAAAGTATTGCAGAAGGTTCTTGACTTGGAAATCAGTAAAGAGAAGTATTATATGCAAGAACATAGTGACTATAACCCCACCTTTATTTTTAATTACTTAATTAATTTTGTTGAGGCAATTGGAGTTGTGATTTTCCCAGCATCACACAGGTAATAAGTATCAAGTATTTAAAGCAAGATTTGAACTCAGGTCTTCCTGATTCCAGGGCCATTGCTCTATCTCCTGCTCCACCATATATAGATTTTATGACCCATGGACTCTTGCACAAATCACTTTCTCTCCTTATGTTTCTTGTTTTCATTTCTAAATTTGACTCATTGAACTGAATGATTTCTAGGGTCCTGTGCATGTCCATATGTAGAATTTATGATCATAGAAATCATTTGATTCAACAAAAGAAACTAAGTTTGAGTGAATTTCCCAAAGAGACATCATTAATAGGTGGAAAGGCCTGGAACAAAACTACTACCTCTACAATGATTCCTTCTTAATTTAGGGCTTTTTACACTGTCCCAAAAATAAGGCCTTAGCTCTAGGAGAGATGATAGATGTAATTTATCATAACCTTCCATGTTATTGTTGGTGGTGGCTTTGTCAACAGTGAAAATTAAAAAAAAAATTAAGTTAAAAACAAAAACTAGTTTGTTTTGTCCATTTTTTGTTTGTATGTTTTGATTTTATAGACAAGATAAAATGCATACTTTAAGATTATGTAATTATGTTCTGGAAAGAAAACACCAGAAAAAGTCTCAACATTTCCTTTCTGCCAATCTAGTGCTCTTTCCTTCACAGTATGCTTACTCTTAACAAGTGAGACTTTCTAACAACTATGTATTATTTTTTTTATACCTTAGTCTCTCTCTCCTCCTCATCCTAAGATATATCTTTCAATAATTTCAAAAACTATGGTTCCATAACTATTCTTTCTCCTCTAACCAAGAGACTACACTTTCTCTATGACTTAGTAGTTAATCTACAAGAATTTCTAAGACCAAGTACCTTGCAGCCACCTTGGGGATTGATATCTACAAATTTAGCTAAGCTGGTTCCTAGGTAAAAGGTATATACATACATATATAAATATATATATATATATATATATATATATATATATACATATATATATATATATACATATATATATATATATATATATATATATGTATATATATATATATATATATATATATATATATATATATATATATATATTCCATTACTGGATGTATACTGGAAATTTCATCAGCTTGAAAGAACAATTAGATCTACTTTTCATTTGACTTAGCTTTTAAGATTTCAATATCATCTCAGTGCTCTGTTGAGGCCACAGAGATAGACTTTAGTGGAAAACAGATATACGGGGAAAAACAATAAAAATCTAGGAGCATTGTAACTCTTTAAAGGCTATTGTCAAGAATAATTCAAGTTTCATTTTCCTTTGAATCACCATCTATCTCAAGACTCTGAAATTAAGAAATTTTTACAGTCTGTATATAGCAGTGACTTTAAAAAAAATAGGATTTTTGATGGACATTTTAAGGTCATAAATTCCCAAGTGGTCTCCTACCTACACCTTACACATGTTCTGAAAATGCTGATATCTTATTGAACAAATTGCTTCAAATATAATCATTATAATTTTTCAGTTGAGGAAGAAGAAACAAATGGATGAGAATAAGGCAAAAATAGAAGCAAAGGCCTTGCCCTTAATGGTATAATTTCTCTACCCACTTAATCATTCACCTAATATTACCTCTACTTCTCTGCACAGAGAAACACGGTTGTGCCAGTGACACACTTGATCTGAAGTCATATGCCTGCCTTGGCATCCTAAGTTTCCCAGCTCCTAATTTTGTGACCAATAATAATAGAAATGGTACTCTCTTACTAAACAAACATCACAACATGGAACAAATCAACCCCCAGTCAATCAACAAACATTCACTGTGATCCAACTATGTATCAGATCCTATGGTAGGTGCTAAGAATACAGAGAAATAGAAAAAGCCCATATTAAAGGATAGACAGAAAGAAAGAATAAAGTATCTATATGGTACCTAGTATGTGCCAAGTGTTATACAAAACTCTTTACAAATATTATTTCATTTGATCCCCATAGCAACCCTGCAAGATAGATGCTCTTCTCATCTCCATTACAACTGTGAAAACTGATGAAATGGAAGCTAAATATTTTGCTCAGAGCCACATAACTAGTAAGCATCTGGGATTGAATTCAAGTCTTCCTGACTTCAAGGGTCAACATTCTGTCCAATCAATAATCAATTGGTCAATCAGGTGATTTTTATTAAATCCCTGTGATACCCCTTATTCATTTGGCCCCAGTTTTATTCATTGTGAGCATACCCTTGATGGACTGAAAAAGCTTCAAGTTCAATCTAATGTTCAATTCAGTAAGAAGTTTAAATTACAAATAATAGTTAAGGGACCATCCTAGACCTACTTAATAAAAAAGACATAGGGGAGATGTGAATACAAGGGTCCATATGTAATCTGTATAAGAATAAGAAAATATAATATACTTTGATGAGTCAGATATAGAGAAGAGAGACAGAGATTGAGATTGAGAGACAGAGACATGGAGAGACAGACAAAGAGAAGGCTTGATTTGTAGAACTTCAGTTTTGCCTTGAAGGAAATTAAAAACTGGGGGAGATAGACCTGATTAGCTCTGAGGCTCCTCCTACTTCTAAATGCATGCTCCACATATTATAAGACTTAAAATTAAGGGTAGCCATCTCTTTTTTGCCTGGGGTGGGAAATGGAGGCAGCCTCGGCAAAAACACAAGGAGTGATAGAATGCTCATTTTAAAGGGAACATCAAGCATATGACTTTGGTGACAATTCAGAGAACTTAAAAGAATTTGAAATAAAAAGCAAGTGAAAGCTAATTTGAAAGGGCTGAGCATGGCCAGTTTGGTGATAAAGACACTATAGAACTTTTGAAGATTCCCCAACAATGAAGTGGTCAGAATTTCTTTAACGAAGATTATTTTTGCAACTTTGTGCAGAATACATACAAATACATTTTATAGACCAGCCCTTCACTTAAATTCACTGAGTGTTTCTCAAACCCCAACTATATACTGTACTAGTGAATGGGGATATGATAAAAATTAAAAACCATCCCTGTGCTCAAGGAATTTTTTATTTTACATCTATGATACAACATCTATGAAGATAAATAAATGTAAAATCCAAGTCAATCAAACAAATTTTCTCCTTATAATTGCTTTATCTAGATTGCTCACTTCAAGGAAAGATATTTTAAGTTTATATAAGATTAAATAAGATATCAAAACTTTATATAAGTATAATAAGATAGTATAAATTTATAAATAAAATAATTATAAATAAGATATTTTTAAAATAAAGATATAAATAAATGCTTACCTATCAGTAAGTCCTTTATTTATCAGTTGGCATTTATTTCTCATGAGATTTTTCCCCTAACAAACTCCATTAACTCTGCAAGTATATTTTATGAATGTATTTATGTGTAAGCTTTCTCCTCCAAAGAGAATTTAAGTCCCTTGAGGACAGAAGATGTTTTGACTGTTTCTTTGTATCCACAGAGCTTGCCACAGAATAAAAACGTAATAAATGCCTATTTAGTTCTTCATTAAGTGATGGGCTAACCCAATGCCTACAATAAAATACCATGATTCCTACCCCCATACTCTCTCAGTCCATTTGGTCATCTGTTTCTTTTTGTTACCTATGGACATCACTTCCTGATTTGTTTTAGCAAGTGTAGTCTTCAGTCTGTCAAATGCCAGGGCTTATTTCTTAGAAAGAAGCACAGCATAAGGTACAGTATGTTAATATGTTGTAAACAGCCAGCCTTGAGTTTGCCTAGCAAGGTCTTTGAAAGGCCGTGAATGTACAGCAGCTGGGCAAGGTTTCGATATGCTTCTTGGTTTATTTCCTTCCATAAATATTTATGACTATTTATGCTTCACCAGTTAGGGAAGATCCTCTGAAGAGGTTTCTTTCTCAGCAGTGCATTATGGAGGATATTTTCCACAGCAATTGCCAAGGTATTCTGGGTGCATGAAAGGAAAGGGTGTGTGATGCCCATTACATGCCCATTACACTTCTTCATGGAGGTGGGAATAGGCTTTCCGTGTTATAACTTATTAGCTCAGCCAGAGAGTCAGAGCAGTGGATGTATGCGGGTCAGTAAGGCAGTAACTACCGTGTGAATGTGGGCCTCATATCAGCCTCCCTCCTCCATAAAGGCTGCAGAATGAAAAGATCCCCATACCTAACTTGAGTTTTTAATTGGTCTATATTATCTATATCTGTAAGGAAGAGTATAATTTAAGGATGGCGATGAAGAGAACTGGATGAGACCCTCTTTATTTGGGTTTTATACTATTCTGAAGCACAACTAATTCCCTAAGTTTGTACATGAACAAAATGACAAGGAACTGAAGAAAGATTTAGATTTGATTTAAGGAGAAAAAACAACTTCTCATTTCAATTACATAAGTGGAAGAAGTTGCTTTGGGAAATAGTAGATTTCCCTTTATCAGACAATGGCAAGTGCAGATTAAGGGGTCATGTGTTAAATGAGTGATAGTAGAGGCTCTTAAGATGATTTCCAAAAGATCTTCTCATCGTAATTCCATGATTCCATGGTCATTTTTTTATCTAAAGCTCAGAAAAAGCGGCTTCCTTCCATGAGCTTCTGATCCTTTTCTCATTCACATAGATATGTTGAGATTATCCTCCAATTTTATCTATAGAAGGAAGGTGAGATAAGCAGGACCAAAAAAAAAAAAAAATCCTGAACAATGTCTATAAGAAGATACATGGAACAACTGTAAAAACAAATCTCAACTCTTGGATAACTAAAAGGTCAGTAGTGGTCCTGAAAAACAGATATAAAGAACATCTTTTTTTCTCTCTTATCAACAAAGACAAGAAATCCTTGTTTTGAGAAGTGAGTTCCAAAGATTAGGATATTGACCTATTGTTTCTATTAATTCCCTAATATTTAGAAGCAAATTAAGTATTAAGTGTTGGCAATATGTCATTAAAAGATGTAAAGAAACCCTAAAACACAACTCATCTTATCTGAGAGACATTTAATGAAGTAAATAGTACATACAGCCAGGTAGGCCTCCAGTGAACAGTGAGGAGAGAGTGCAATTTCTGCTGCATTTCCAATTGGGTCTTTTTTAGGTACCATGAGCTTTAAGAATTTTTCTTCATATACCAAATTCTAATGCATCAACACTATGACCGGGACCCATGTAACACACAGGACAATGCTGGTGCTGTGCTGTGATTTGAGGATGGATAGTTCTCATTAATATAGAGGGAGGCGAGCTCAACTTTTGATCTAAATTGACTAACCAAAACTTTCTATGTGGCCTTAAATCTTCAGGTACTGCTGATTGGTTAGATTATTCAAGATGGGGTTTATATACAGTTGTTCTAAACTAATTATAGGTCTTTGGGGGAAACTATGTCTTGGGATTTATATACCTAGATGACTGTTATCAGCATGGAAGTCCTGAACTAAGCAATTTCTCATGATTAGTCCAACAATGATATATTCACTAACTTTTCTAAGACACTATTATCTCAAGGTGTGTGGTTTACCAAAGGCAAGTGATAATGATAATAAATTTGTTGAAATAATCTTCTAGAAACCATCATATTGTGGGGGTGACATATAGAAGTTGAAAAGCAAATGTTCATGCAGAAGTGACAAATATAAGAAAAGGAAGGAGGAAAAAAAACTTTTGAGGCAATGTAAGTTTAAATCTGACAATCTCTCTGGTGTGTCTCTTTATATATATATATATATATGTATGTGTATTATATAAATTATATATATGCACACGTATGTTATACTACTAAATCTTCAATATACAAAATAAGCATTCTAATGAACTATTAATTATTATTTTATTATTATTAATTATTAATTAACATCATCATGATCATCAAAGCTAGGATTTAATGTTTGCACAGTGTTTTATTAATAATGTTTCATTTGGTCCTTTACTCAACCTTGTGAGGTAGGAAGGTGATATTGTTATCCACATTTTATAATTGAGGACATTGAAACAAATAGTAGTTGAGTGAGTTGCCAAAGGTCACCTAGCTAATAATTATCTGAGATCAGATTTGAACAGAGTTCTTTTTAACTCAAGGTCAACTGCTCTATCCACTGCCCAATACACAATAAGGCTTATACTGATGAAAGGGATGCATTCCCATGTCGGCAGTTAGTCCATCATTTAAAATAATAAATAATACTGATGCATTTTTCTCGCAGTCATTTCTGAAATACGATAGCTCTCTCCAATCCAAATGGAACCCTACCCTGAAGCAACTGGAAAAAAAAGAATAAAAAATAATGATCTCATTTGATAATGTAGACAACTTTCTACTCTAGTGGTTTTCTTGTCTTTGTTGATAGGACAGAAAAAAGGTGTTCTTTATTATCTGTTTTTCAGGTCCACTACTGACTTTTTAGTTACACGATAATTGAGATTTGTTTTTACAGTTGCTCCATGTATCTTGTTATAGACATTGTTCAGGATATTTTTTTGGTCCTGCTTATCTCACCTTCCTTCTACAGGTAAAATCCATAGATCATGAGCATTTCATACTGTGAAAATGCTTCACAATAATCAAACATAAGGAATTAATCTACACCAAAAAATTCACACATATGTGTATGTAAGAGATCACTGATTACAAGAACAAACAAAATATCTCACAGGCTTAAATGAATATTTGTTAATTTTTTTCCAGGTTTTATTTTGGTTTAGCTTTTGGATGGTTAAAACATGTTTTGGTATTTTTTTTCTTTCCCTCCCTTCTCTCCCTTCCCCTCCCTTTTCATTTCTGCTCTCCGCTTTCCTCCTCAATCCCTCCATTTTCTCAATCTTCCTTCCTTCTTTCTTTGCTCTTTTCTTTATATCCTAACACCTATAATAATCTCTAGTAATGTTGGGCTGTTGATAGGCTGAATGATTTGTAAAATGAAACTTGACTTTATTCAACCTATGAGTGTAAAACAACAGCCAATACCGGATCAGTTAGATGGGTTCTATTTCTCCATGCATAAATGAAACTCTCTAGTATGAATGGGAAGTCAGAGAATCACAGGACAGATGATTTTGGACCTATGCATTCCCAAAGAGCATCTTTCAGGTCACATAATCCCAGACAAGATTTCTAACCTTGAAATAGGTAATAAGGCTGAGGAGGATGGATTTAATATACCAGAGGGGCTCAAAACCTTTGGAGAAGATGATTTATTTCTACAGAAATAGATTTTATTTTACTAGAGCATAAGGATTTATCTCTTCCAATAGGACCAGGAAGAAACAAGACCATTTTAGCTAAAGACAAGTAAAACTGGAATGCTTGTTTTCTGTCCAAGCTAAGGAAGTAATCAGGAGACATACAACAGAACAAATAAATAATCATGTGAGAAAATAAATGTTTACTCATTACTTTGCTATAGTTCTCATCTTACGAGATTACCCATAAAGCAAAAAACTTCATTTAAAAAAAATAGCATGCTTATGGCTTTTCCCCTTTTCCTTTTCTTTAAAAAAGATTTATTTTTAATTTATGAAATAAAACAAGCATTTCCATTACATAGAATTAAAAAATAAGATTAGAAACACTAAAATGACAAAAAGTTTTATTCAATATGTACAACTTGCTATTCCTTTTAAATATAATAAAGTTATTGTGTAAATTTGTTTCTTTCTTTTCCTTTTTGTTCCTTTCCTCTCCCCTACCAGCTTAAAGATGGCTATTAAAGACAAATATGTAAATATATGTGTAAAATCATTCTCTATATACATCTTTTTAATAGGTCTTTCTCTTTATATAGAAAATATCTTCTTCATATATCCTTTGACATTAATTTGAATATTTATAATAGTCCAAATGCCTTTTCATTCAAAGTTGTTCTTAAAACAATATTTCTATTACTGTATACAACATAATCTTGGTTGTACTAATTTCATTTTTCATTTATTTCATGCAAGTCTATCCATGTCATTTTTCTAAAATCTACAAGCTCATCATTCCTTATAACAAAATAGTTCTCCATCTCATTCCTTTTCATTGAAAATTTAAAGTTCATTAAGTCAATCTCAACAATTATGCATAAAGGGTTTAGGGAGAAGGGAAGTAGTCTTTATCGTAGGAAATTACTTTTTTAGATACTGAACATGAATAATTGGTGGAATCTGGAAAGATTCCATGAATGAGGCTGTCCCAGAACTAAACTTGGAGTGTAGATACATATTCTAAAGATTGTAAATGAAAAGATAATGCTTTCCCGTTAGTGAAATATATTAGGAGAAAAAGACCTCATGAAGAGAAGTGGTAGATTAAAAAGGAATATTGAAATCACAAGAAGGAGGGATTTAAAATCAGACTGTATAATTCGTATTTTGTCTTAGAGCTATAGGGCACTACTGAAGGGTTTTGGTTTTCATCCTATCAAATTATTTATTTATTTAAAACCAAATACAAAATGAGAAAAAAAATTAAAAATGAGAGACAGAAAAAAAATTAATTAATGAAATTATCATGTGTCCAACAGATCAGAAAGAATTCAAATACATAATAATTAATTTCCATTTCAAGAAAGCATATATAATAATAGAAGATATCATATTCATAAATGTCTATCATTTCTTTGCTTCCTTATAGGTGATTCTTTTGTTCACTGTTGCGCACTTTTACCTTTATTCTCTTTTTCTCCAGTTCACTTTATTCAGTTCCCCGAAGCAGGCTACAGTTATACATGGAGATAAACATATATATTCACAGATACATACACATATACATATGCATTTATACATTCATAGACATTCATCTAAAACTATATTAATTTGGCTGATATAGTACAGATTTCTTTCTAGACTGAATTTTTATGTTTGAGATGCATGATTACTATATCTAATATATTCTACTCCTGAGCGATGTTATTGTGTTTGTGTATATTTCTTATTTCCTTTTCAGGCTAACTTTAGTTCTACTTCTTTACTTGCCTTACTATTAATTAACCTCCCTTCACTCATGGATCCTTTCCTCTTTTCCTTCCTCTTTATCCTTTTCTTCTTAATTTACAGACCTTGTCCCATTATAATAAATTTACACATCTTTCTATACTGTACTTTATCCTATTGCTTCCCCCTTTATTTCTTGACAGATTTTGGAGGATGCTATACTCTTTATGGAATATACGATTTTTTTGTATGTGTGTTTATGTTTGTATATGTGTGTAATTCCCTATTTAACCAATTCCTGATGTATGTTTTCAACCAACCTTCCGCTCCAATATCTATCTCTGTGTCAGCTCCTGCCCATATTATTTGTATAGCATTATTATTATTTTACCTTTTGCTAGAAGGTCTTATTTTTTAGAGTCAGATCACACTCAGCTCTCCAACCAATCTTTCTTTTGGATTTCCCATTAGTATTGCCAATCTTAGACATATGGGTTACATTGTCATATATAAAATATAAATAGTTTGTTGTTAAGTCCCTTGAAATTAGTCTTTGATGTTAGCTCTCATATTGTTAAACTTTTTATTGAGTTTGGTTTTAATTGAGACAAAATCCTTTAATTCTATGAGTTCCTTGAATAACCATTCTTTTTGGCTCAGGCCTAGTTATTTTGATTGTCAACATAGAATATTTAAAGACCTGGGGTCTTTTATTATTGCTGCTGATATATCCTGTACAATCCTAATTATATATTTAGCATATTTGAATTTTCTTTTTTTATTTCTTGTAAAATTTTCTCTTTGTTCTGGGTTTTTTAAATTTAGTAATAACACTCTTATGTGTTTCCTTATAGAATCTCTTTGAGGTGGTGATTATTAAATTTTTTATTCCCTATCAGGATAATCTTATTTGATTATGTCTGGTTTGTTTGTGTCAAGTTTTTTGTTTTGGTTTTTGTTTTTTTTGGTCACACCTTTCAGGTATTCCAATTATTCTTCTATTTTTCTTCTCTATCTCTTCTTATTTTATTTATTTAGTTTTTTGCTTTTTGGTTTTTGGTTTTTGTTTTAATTTCTTTCTCAATCACTCTCATTTGATGTTTAAAGTCTTTTTTGAGTTCTATAAATTCTTTCTGGGCAGGTAATCATTTAATGTTTTTCTTTGGGCTAGAAGAGGCTTTTTTTTTCTTTCACTGTTTTCCTCTGAACATGACCTCTGTCTTCCTTTATTCCCATAATACTTTTCTATAGTTGCTTTCTTTCTTCCTTGCCTGCTCATTTTTAAAAAATGATAACTATTAGTATAAGTACTTCTAATCCTGGGGTGAAGGGAGACGGTTCCTCTGCCTTTACTTCTGCTCTCCACTCTGACCTGGAACCCAGAATGGAGAATTGCCCCTCTTGTAATTGCCAGCAGCCAGAAACGTCCTTGGCCTCACAGCTTTTCATTCCCAGTGTGTTGGTTCCTTCTCGCCCAGGGGCTGAATCTTGGCAGCACAGCTGGGCCAGGTGTTCCTAATCTGCTGAGGTTCCCTGAATCTTCCCTGACTCAGACCAGAAGTGAAAGTTCCTGTGGTTCAGGCTAAGGTTCTGGCCAAACCCATTAGCCCCAGGGGGCTCCCACTGTTTGTTTGTGCAGAGCTGGCCTGGAGGAGTTTGCACTTCAAACTGTTTAATCCCCAACCTGGGGAATATCTTTGGAGTCATTTCCTGTAGACTCAGGAGAACCCTTGTTCTGCCCCAAGTTTTATTTGTTTTTCAGCACTCTATGTTCACCCTGAGGTGTAAATTTGTCTTGTTTTGGGGGATATCTGGAAAGCTTGAAATTTTCTGACCTGCTTCGCCAAGTTCCCAGAATCCTTCCCACTAAAGGGTTTTAATCAAGGTAATTATATAATTACACCTAAATCCTAACTGCATTATCTTTGCAGCAATATGAATGAAAAATTATTATATCTAAAGAGCTAAAGCAAGAAATACAATTGGGATGTTATTGTAGAGGGGAATGAGAGGGGAATCAGGGCCTAGATTTGGGTTGTTAATGTATAAATGGAAAGAGTAATAAAGGTAAAAGATCTCTAAAGGAAGATTTTGGAAACTGATGATTAGGTATAAGCAGAAGGAAAGGGCAAGGGTAACTAAAATTATGATTTTTTTTTTGATGACTAGATGGAAAATAGTGACTTTAAATAAATAGAAAAGTCTGAAGGTCTGATAAGATAAGGTAGAAGGTAATATGCCCAACTGTGATCAAAGGAATAGAGTTCAAATATAGATTCCAGAATATAAAGGATATAGTTATGGGAAGATCATTGTTTCCAATATTTTCATTTATTGAATTCAAAGGAGGAAATTCAATTCCAAGGTTATACATCCTGTGAGTATCCAAGCTGAGCATGGAACTTTAATTTCCTAAACTTTAGGAATACTGATTCACTTTTCATTGTACCAACTATATTAACTACATTCTAAATATAAAAAGTTCTATTTGTACAAATTTGAGAACTAGTTGATTTTTTAGCAAATCCAAGTTTTAAAAATATTTTGTGAATTATTTAAAAGTTGATCTGTGATGGGAAACAGCTGATAAAAATGGGGAAAGGGGAATGGACTTAGGATCAGTAAGAACTAGATTCAACTTTTAGTTCTGATACTTGGTTGCTATGGGACCCTCTTGAAAACATTCAGTTTTTGCTTTTTTATGTTTCCACATTTGTAAAATGATATATTAATACTTCATAAGCTATCTGATAATGTTGCTATGGGGAAAAACACTTCAGAAAGCTTAAAAATACTCTATTGCTCTTGTTCAATCTTTTTTTAGTCACATCCAACTTTCCATGACCCCATTTGGGATTTTCTTTTTCTTTTGTTTGTTTGTTTGTTTTTTAATTTTTATTTTTTTCTGGGGGGGGGGGAGAGGTTTCTTGGCAAAGGTTTGCCATTTCCTTTTCTAGCTCATTCTGCAGATGAGGAAACTGAGGCAAACAGGATTAAGTGATTTACCTAGAGCCACATAGCTAGTTAGAAATTGTCTAAGGCAAGATTTGAACTCAGGTGTTCCTGATTCCAGGCCCTGGTGTTCTGTCTACTGAGTCGCCTCACTACAACAAGATTATCTATAGCCAGAATTTATCAGAAGTAAAACTTCAGCTCTTATTGTAAGATCAGAAATTTAGAGCTAGAAGATATCTCCCAGGCTGTTGAATCCAACCCCTCCCTTTGATAGATGCAGAATGTGAGGTTGAGAATTTTAGTCATTTGAACAGGGTCACATAGTTATTAAATGTCTTAGGTAGGATTTGAACTAGAGGCTACCTAAGCTTAAAGCTATATTTCTATTCTTTATTCCATATTTTCTCCCTCCCTTTCTCCCTCCTTCCCCCTTCCCTTTTCTCCTCTTTCTCTATACAGACAGATAACAGACTGATGGTCTGGCAGACAGATGGACAAAAATGCATACATGAATGGATGGGATTTTCTGTGGCTAAATGTTCCATTTAGTTCGAACTAGTGGACTGAGGCTGTAGTTAGAGGACTCTGATAGCCAAAGAAATTGAAAGATAACAGACAGATTGGACTTTTTTTTCTTTCCCTGTGCAGAATGAGTAAAAAAAAAAAAAAAAGAGCAAGTGATTCTCACACTCTTTGGTTGGCAATTTATAGGAGTCTGGGAATGTCAAGCTGCTTTCTGGCTTACAACAGTCTGAGACAAAGGAGAAAACACTGGCTGTGATTGCTGCTTGGGCATTGACAGTGATTTAAGCTTCTTGGTTTCAGAAAGGGGGAAAATGCAACATCCAGGTGGAGTTGGGCTTCCTCCAGCTTCCTTCCATTTAGGCCATAAAGAGACTGGATGATGTGGGGCTATCAATGGTCAGGAGAAGCTCTGTTGGAGGAAGGAAAGGGAATTTGGGCTTCAAATAAAGAAAATCTTGGTGGAATCTGTGAATGCTTTATGCTCTGGCTTTGGGCACTGCTAAAGGAAGTGTAGGTCCTAATTACTGTCTCAGAAGACATCATCCTAAATTGCAAGTATGGATTTGGTAATTAGGGGGACCCAGAGGTGGTAAGATCATAGAACACTGAAACCATGAACAGCTGATGCTTAATGGGATGCTTCTGGGTTTAAAAGTCTAGTAGATACATTTTCTCATTGGATGCTCTCATTAATCCTGGGAAGTAGTTGTTGTCATTCCCCCTGAAGCCTAGAAAGATAAACTGGATTTTGTATTCATAGTTGAACACAAAATATAGACAATTATAATGGCTAATGTTATATAGCACTTTTGAGGTTTGCAACATATATTTATATGTACTGTCTCATGTGATCTTCATACCAACCTTGGGACGTGAGCATTTTTATTTAACCCATTTTAAATTAAGTAAAACTGAGGCTTTAGCCAGTAAGGATTTAGTAAGAATTTCAGGTAAGATTTGAACTCATGTATTTTGCCTGAAGGGGCCTTAGGCTTTCTTTTAATTCATGGATAGTGCCATAAAAGGCTTTATATTAGGCCTGCAAAATCATTTTCTAAGGCAATGGACAGGTGATGATGACCTGAAAGCTAGATACAATAACCTACTACTGCTTACATTTTATAAGTTGATAATTTTCTTTGGCTGCTACTTATACTAGAAAGGTCTGAATAGCCCTTGGCAGAAAAAAAAATTCCTCATCTGTCTTTAGTTGAATCTTCTTTTTATTTCTTTCTTTCTTTCCCTTTTTTTTTATTTTCTTTCTCTCTCTTTTCTTCCTTCCCTCCTCCCTCTTTCCCTTTTTTCTCTTTCTCTCTTTCTTTCTCTCTTTCTTTCTCTTTCTTTCTTTTTTCTCTCTCTTTCTTTTTCTTTCTCTTTGTCTCTTTCTTTCTTTCTATTTTTTCTCTCTTTCTCTGTCTGACTCTCTCTCTTTGTCTGTTTCTCTCTCTCTTTCTTTGTCTCTGTCTTTCCCTGAATCTGTCTCTGTCTCTTTCTGTCTCTCTGTCTCTCTCTCTCTCTTTTTCCCACTTTCTCACCCTTCCTCCTTTTCCCTTTTCTCCCTTTCTTTCCTTCTTTCTTTCTATAAAAATCCATGTGGGTAAAGTGGGAATTATGTGGGCTTGGACTGTCCTTTGGAGATAACAATGCTTATGTTCAGGTATTTTAATCAAGTCTGAACAGTCTATGTTTCAGAAGCTTAGCCAGCATACTTCGAGGAGATTTGAAAATGATCAGGCTAATAAGCATTATTCTAGAGCTTTACAAAAAAGGTGGGATGCTGTTGAGGGGACCTTTGAATAAATCTCAGGAAGTATAATTTCAGAGGATGATGAAGAGCCTCACAGAAATGGTGTTATATTCCATTAATATAATGCATAATTTCATTCGATGTGGAAGAGATAATGATTATATATATATATATATATATATATAAACACATACATATATGTATATGGTATATATATATGTATGTATATGTCTATATATACATATACATTTCCATTCCAATGCACACATATACAAATGTATAAATATGTAATGTATGTCTAAATACCTATTATGTATATAAACATATAACTATATTTTTGATGTTTTCATTTATATGTTTGTGTGTATATATGTTTACATATATGTGTGTATATATATGTGTGTGTGTATGAGTATGTATATGTGTGTGCTTGAATAGCACTGTGAATTAGGTTATAAAAAAATGATGATTTAGTCAATGAAGGAAAGTGACAAGTTCAATGACACATGGCTAGAAGGCAACAGAGGAATCATTTGAATCCAGAGATGCTGAGTACATATCCTGAGTATTTTACATGGAACCATTTTTATTGCTTCCTGAACTGAATAACCTATAAGCTAAGTGATGAAATGCACTCCTAACCGCATAGTATTATTATACTTTTGAAAAAGAGGATGTAAGTTCATTGAAATTGTAATTAATTAATTTAAACAATAATAATCAGTGGTTAGAGGAGTGAAGATATACAGAATCAGAGGAGGCACATGAAGGGAGGACAGTGAGACAGAGAGAGAGCGAAGGACAGAAAGGGAATTCAGGGAAGTGAGACCACTAAGTTTGTTCCGCTTCTACATAAAGATGGTTCCTAATTTTATTTTTAAAATCAAGGATTTTTGTTTTCAAACATATTTTTCAACATTCACCCTCACAAAACCTTGCATTCTAATTTTTCCACTCCCTTCTTCCCACTTGATTCCTTGGATGACAAGTGATCCAATGTATGTTAAACATGTGCAATTCTTCTATACATATTTCTACAACTATCATGCTGCACAAGAAAAATCAGATCAAAAAGGACAAAAAAAGTGAAATACAAAATGAAATGCAAGAAAACAACATAGCTTCTTAATTTTAATAAAACTCTTATTTAATTAGTAGAGGGAACTTTTAGAAGGTAATGATGGAGAAAGTTAGCACCTGATTTGCAACTTGTGGAGCCAAAGAGACTCCTGAGTGGATAAGCTATTTGCTCAGGCACAAGGGCAGTTAGGTTTCAGAGTCAGAACCTACAGTCCTGATGCTTAAACTAATTCTCTAACCAGTGTACTATCCTACTCATTTCTAATAAATGTAGAACAATCTTGGATTATTTGTGAGAGAAGCAGCTTTTAAGCAGCAAAACAAGCAGTGAGATGGTACAATGGATAGAGACTCGTGCCTGAGGCACAGACTAGAGTTCAAATCAGGCTTCTAACACTTATTAGCTGTGTTACTCTGGGCAAGTCATGTAACCCTGTTTGCCTCAGTTTCTTCATCTGCAAAATGAGCTAGAAAAGCACAAACTACCCTGGTCTTTTTGCGAGAAAACTCTGAAGGATAAAGAGTCATACATGACCAAAAGAATTGTGCAACAAAAAAGCAGTAAAATATTCTATCAATGTAAATCAAAGTCATTAAAATCATCAAAGCAATTTTCTCCACAATGTTTTCCTTTAATCATGCTTTCCTTCAGCTAATATTAAAACAAGTTTCCACTTCTCCATCTGCTTTGAGGGATACAAATCAGGAGGAAGCTGTGTCACATGAAAATTTCCTTTGTAATTTTATTTTTAAAGTTATAATAATAATAACACGACAACAACATTTATATAATGCTTTAACACGACAACAACATTTATATAATGCTTTAAGCTTTACAAGGCTTTAAACATGTAAACACAGCTTTTTTTATCCTTGCCACATGACTGAAGGAGGTGGAAGGAAGGATGGATGGAAGGACAAAAGGAAGGATGAAAGAAAAAAGGAAGGAAGGAAGAAAAGAAAGAAAGAAAGAAAGAAAGAAAGAAAGAAAGAAAGAAAGAAAGAAAGAAAGAAAGAAAGAAAGAAAGAAAGAAAGAAAGAAAGAAAGAAAGAAAGAAAGAAAGAAAGAAAGAAAGAAAGAAAGAAAGAAAGAAAGAAAGAAAGAAAGAAAGAAAGAAAGAGAAAGGAAGGAAGGAAGGAAGGAAGGAAGGAAGGAAGGAAGGAAGGAAGGAAGGAAGGAAGGAAGGAAGGAAGGAAGGAAGGAAGGAAGGAAGAGAGAGAAAAAGTAGAAATATTTATGCTTCTACTGAGAGTATACATTCAATAATGTAGGAATGGGGGCATCTGAATTTCATTTCTGAATAAATGTTTCCTTTAGACTTGCATTTAGGTAGCCAAGTTAGTGCTTACTATTAAGTATGGGAAATAGAGTTGGATGGAAAATAGACACATGTTCATAGATTGAAAATATAAAGCTAAAAGCAACCAATGAAACCACCTTGTCTCATCCTCTTACTTTACATATGGGAAAACTGAGGTCCATTGAAGCTAATTGATCTGCCCAAGATCACAAATTTGATCAAAAATAAAAGGGGAATTGGAATCCATTTCTTCTGTCTCCAAAGACAGTATATTTTCCACCAAATATATACCTCTTGACTCAGACCGATTATTCTGAAGTATTTCTTTAAAAACATAATATTATTTATTGTTTTGAACAATCTGAAGTGAAAACAAGTAATAAATTTTGTTCTAGGCCTTTCTTCCCCCTGGTAACTAGTTTATAACATAAAGTTTTATTTCACCTGAATTTTCTTATTGCATTCGATCAATCATGGTCTCTAGTGTATTCTTCTGTCTGATATACTTACCTTCTGTCTGTTCCTCTAATTGTTGGTTGGTTCTACCTCAAGAATTTTTATACAAGTTGACTTTAAATATTTTTAATAGAATGCTGGCAATTTTCACTCAGATCTAATACTGATGCTTTCTTTCATAAGTGAGTGATCCTATGTTCCCAAAGGCTGTCGCACAAATAGCACCAACCTAGGTACATTCTATTAAGGGGGAAAACTTTCAAAGAGAGGCCCCAGATTGAACCATTTGAGAACTTGTTTAAGTAGATAGGAAGCAGCTCACAGCCAGGTTAAGCAGAACCAGATGAATTTTTGGCCATGGTAACTTGATGTAATGTTTACCAAGACATGGTAAAGTTATGACCTTTGAAGGACAGTCAGTCAATAAGCATTTCTTAAGTCCTGTGATGTCCCAGGGACTAGAGTATATACTGAGGATGCAAAGAAAGGTACAAGGCAGTTCCATCCCTTGAGATCCTTGAGGATCTCACAATATAACAAAGTGACAGCCTGTGAACAAACCTATACAAGCAAACTGTATGCAGAATAAATAGGGAAACATCAAAAGAAGGAAGAGAGCAGATTTGAGGGATTGAGAAAAGATTCCTCCAGAAGGTGGGATTTAATTTGGACTTGAAACAATCCAGGGATGCAGGAGGCAGAGATGAGGACAGGGAAGACCTGCCAAATATCAGAAAAAGCCAGTTTCAAAGCCGAGGGCTGAGAGATAGAAAGAAGACTTAGAGGAATGAAGTCTTGGATAAGCACAAGAATGTAAGCAAGTAGGGAACAGGTAACTCTATAAAACTTTTATCCAAATACTAAATAATCCCTCAAACTGAAAAGGAAAAAAAAATTAAAGAATGAATATTTTTAAAAAGTAAATTAAAAAAAACTTGTTAGCATCCATTGCTCTTTTAATCAAAGCAATCTATTAATCATCTATTATATGATGAGCACTGTTATATGCTGAGTATAAAAATTCAAAATATGAAAAAAGATCAACTTATAAAACACAAATTATAATAAGAGACAAGAAGTACACACACATATCCATATAGCCATATACATACACACATAAGAGAATAATACAGAATAATTACAAAATAATTATGAAGTCATTAAATAAAATCGCATAGTCAGTACTTTTAAGACAATTTTGAGGTCAGGTTTTGCAACTTTTAAAAATCTCTCTGATACCCAGTTGTTTCAACTGTGAAATGGGAATAACATTTATAACATATATTTCACTATACTCTTATGAAATCTAAATGGCATGATGTTTGCAAAGTGCTCTCTAGATTTTAAAAGGGCTATATAAATGCCAGGAATTAATTTTAAAGAAGTCAAATAAAATGTAGGTACTAGACTTAAAAGCACAAGAAAAGTGTCATAGAAAGCAGAGCAGAAATTATATATATATATATATATATATATATATATATATATATATATATATATATATATATATATTTCATTTTGATGGGCTGAGAAAGGGATTTGAAATGAAAGAATCTCCCTAGTCCTCAGTCTTTCTCAAGTTTCTTCAATTGTTTCTGTCTTCTGGTCACCTGCTAGATCAGAATCAGAAACACATGAGCAAGGAGACATCTGTGATACCACTAAGGAAAATCCATGTGTTCTTGAGAGTTTTAAGTTCTGTTCTTCTCCACTAAACTCTATTTGGAGCAGAGCTATTTATACTCTTGGTATTCAGTCTGTTTCTTTTTTTCATTCTTTTTACTCCTACAAGTCAAAGCAAGCCTGCCTTGAGCCACACACAAAGGATAGATCTCTAGGAAATGTTGCTATCCCGAGAGATGTGATTGATGGGTTGATTCATTTAACAAATTGATCTAAACCAAAGTTTCTCTTCTTTCTGTGTCATGGATCCTTCTGTCATACTAGAATATACATATACACATATATATATGTACATATATATATGTGTGTGTATGTATGTATATGTAAGAAAACTTCATTAAATGCCTATGAATTGCATAGAAATACAAAAGAAACAAAAAAAAAATAAAGTATATTTGATCTATCTATGTATGTATACATATATACTTGAATAATATATATATATATATACAGTCATAAATATATGTTCATTTGTGTATGTATTTGCCTTTAAGCTATATATGTATATATACATGTGTGTATATATATGCACACACGTGTGTGTGTGTAAACACTCATACAGTGCACTGATTCCACTTGAATTCTAATCACTGGACTGTTAAAAAGTACTGAACTATAAGCAATTTACGAAAGAAAAGTAATGAAAGGGATTTTTTTCTTTCTTTTTTTTTTTCTGAGAGTCTTGGAAGAAGGTGCTTTTGAGTCTTCAAATTTATTTTTCACCATTTCTAGAATGGAAAGATTAATTAATTTGGACATGCTTCAGTGAGATGGATTGCCAATTCTTTATGATTTGTAGGATGGTCTCTGGGAGTTGAAAGGCTAAATATTTCCTCACTTTTTAGCTAAACTAATGATGATTTTTAAAAATTTTTGTTTTTCATTTATGAGATAAAACAAGAATTTCCATAGCATAGTACCATAAAAAGATGACTGAACATGAAACTCTAAACCTACAATGTACAACTTGTTTTTTTCTTTTTTTTTTTTTTATATTAAATATTTTAATGAATTTAAACATCATATCTTAAATCAAAATTGAGGAATTAAACATAATTAAGATTTGATAGTGATCAATCTTTGGTTCTTTAAAAGAATAACTCAAAAATGTTTTATGACAGTATGAGGAAGGTGGGAACCATGATGGTAGATTAGAGCAAGTCAACTTAATCCTTTCAAAATTCTCCTCCAAATAACTTTAAAATAATGCCTCAATACTTAGGAAGTTAGCAAGAAAAATTTGTGATACTGGGATGAAAGCTTCTTTAGAGGTAACCCTATCATCTACCCCCTGAGGTGTAGTAATTATTGTTATTTTTGTTGTAGCTGTAGTCATAGTAGCAGATCCTCTATATCTCTCATATATATCTTATAGATATGGGTGCTCAAAAATTAAATGATTAATTATGTGACATTATAAACTCTGTATCACTGTAAAATATACTTCAAATATAGTTTGACATTAGTTAGCTTCATTTTTCTAATTTGACAAAGAAAATTCAATTATATTATTTAGTGAAATAATAGAAAAGAAAGAAATGAGGAATTATTCTGTTTCTGATAGTAAATAGAGACATAATATGCAGGACATGGCCAAGCAATCAACAATTAAAAGGTCAAATTTTAGAAAACACAATATTTAGCAATCAGGTGGAAGCTTCTTACTATAAAAGTAATTCTTTTTTTTTTTCTTTTTTTTTTTTTTTTTTTTATATTTTTTTTTTTTATATTTATTTTTATTTTATTTTATAATTATAACATTTTTTGACAGTACATATGCATGGGTAATTTTTTACAACATTATCCCTTGCACTTACTTCTATTCAGATTTTTCCCCTTCCTCCCCCAAACCCCTCCCCCAGATGGCAAGCAGTCTTATATATGTTAAATATATTACAGTATAATTTAGATACAATATATGTGTGTAGAACCGAATTTTTTGTTGCACAGGAAGAATTGGATTCAGAAGGTAAAAATAACAGTTTACATTCATTTCCCATTGTTCCTTTTCTGGATGTAGCTGGTTCTTTCCATCATTAATCAATTGGAATTGGATTAGCTCTTCTCTATGTTGAAGAAATCCACTTCCATCAGCATACATCCTCGTACAGTATCATTGTTGAAGTGTATAATGATCTTCTGGTTCTGCTCGTTTCACTCAGCATCAGTTGATGTAAGTCTCTCCAAGCCTCTCTATATTTCTCCTGTTGGTCATTTCTTATAGAACAATAATATTCCATAACATTCATATACCATAGTTTACCCAACCATTCTCCAATTGATGGACATCCATTCATCTTCCAGCTTCTAGCCACTATGAAAAGGGCTGCCACAAACATTTTGGCACATACAGGACCCTTTCCCTTCTCTAGTAGTTCCTTGGGGTATAAGCCCAGTAGTAGTATGGCTGGGTCAAAGGGTATGCACATTTTGATAACTTTTTGGGCATAATTCCAGATTGCTCTCCAGAATGGTTGGATTCTTTCACAACTCCACCAACAATGCATCAGTGTCCCAGTTTTCCCACAGCCCCTCCAACATTCATCGTTATTTGTTCCTGTCATCTTAGCCAATCTGACAGGTGTGTAATGATACCTCAGAGTTGTCTTAATTTGCATTTCTCTGATCAATAGTGATTTGGAACACTCTTTCATATGAGTGGAAATAGTTTTAATTTCATCATCTGAAAATTGTCTGTTCATATCCTTTGACCATTTATCAATTGGAGAATGGCTTGATCTCTTATAGATTAAAGTCAATTCTCTGTATATTTTGGAGATGAGGCCTTTATCAGAACCTTTAACTGTAAAAATTTTTTCCCAATTTGTTACTTCCCTTCTAATCTTGTTTGCATTAGTTTTGTTTGTGCAGAAACTTTTTAATTTGGTGTAATCAAAATGTTCTATTTTGTGATCAATAATGGTCTCTAGTTCTCCCTTGGACACAAACTCCTTCCTCCTCCACAAGTCTGAGAGGTAAACCATCCCATGTTCCTCCAATTTATTTATGATTTCGTTCTTTATGCCTAAATCTTGGACCCATTTTGATCTAATCTTAGTATGTGGTGTTAAATGTGGGTCCATGCCTAGTTTCTGCCATACTAATTTCCAGTTTTCCCAGCAGTTTTTGTCAAATAATGAATTCTTATCCCAAAATTTGGGATCTTTGGGTTTGTCAAAGATTAGATTGCTATTTTTATTCACTATCTTGCCCTGTGAACCTAACCTATGCCACTGATCAACTAGTCTATTTCTTAGCCAATACCAAATGGTTTTGGTGACTGTTGCTTTATAATATAGCTTTAAATCAGGTACACTTAGACCACCTTCCTCTGACTTTTTTTTCATTAGTTCCCTTGCAATTCTCGACCTTTTATTCTTCCATATGAATTTTGTTGTTATTTTTTCTAGGTCATTAAAATAGTTTCTTGGGAGTCTGATTGGTATAGCACCAAATAAATAGATTAGTTTGGGGAGTATTGTCATCTTTATTATATTCGCTCGGCCTATCCAAGAACATTGAATGTCTTTCCAATTATTTAAATCTGACTTTATTTTTGTGGCAAGTGTTTTGTAATTTTGCTCATATAATTCCTGACTCTCCTTTGGTAGATATATTCCCAAATATTTGATACTATCGACTGTTATTTTGAATGGAATTTCTCTTTGTATCTCTTGCTGTTGGATTGTGTTGGTAATGTATAAAAATCCTGAGGATTTATGTGGATTTATTTTGTATCCTGCGACTTTGCTAAAATTCTGAATTATTTCTAATAGCTTTTTAGCAGAGTCTTTGGGGTTCTCTAAATATACCATCATGTCATCTGTGAAAAGTGACAATTTGATTTCTTCATTTCCTACTCTAATTCCTTGGATCTCTTTCTCGGCTCTTATTGCCAAGGCTAGAGTTTCTAGTACTATATTGAATAGTAATGGTGATAGTGGGCAACCTTGTTTCACTCCTGATCTAACAGGGAAAGGTTCTAGTTTATCACCATTACATATGATGTTTACTGAAGGTTTTAAATATATGCTCCTTATTATTTTAAGGAATAGTCCATTTATTCCTATACTCTCAAGCGTTTTTAGTAGGAATGGATGTTGGATTTTATCAAATGCCTTTTCTGCATCTATTGAGATGATCATATGGTTTTTATTAATTTGATTATTAATATGGTCAATTATACTAATAGTTTTCCTAATATTAAACCAGCCCTGCATTCCTGGTATAAATCCCACTTGGTCATAGTGTATTATTCTGGGGATGATTTTCTGAAGTCTATTTGCTAATATCTTATTTAAGATTTTAGCATCAATATTCATTAAGGAAATTGGTCTATAGTTTTCTTTCTCAGTTTTCGATCTACCTGGTTTAAGTATCAGTACCATGTCTGTGTCATAGAAGGAATTTGGTAGGACTCCTTCAATCCCTATTTTTTCAAATAGTTTACATAGCATTGGAGTTAGTTGTTCTTTAAATGTTTGGTAGAATTCACCTGTAAATCCATCTGGTCCTGGGGACTTTTTCTTAGGAAGTTGGTTAATAGCTTGGTCTATTTCTTTTTCTGAGATGGGACTATTTAGACTACTTACTTCTTCCTCTGTTAATCTGGGCAAGCTATATTTTTGAAGGTATTCTTCCATTTCATTTAAGTTATCAAATTTATCGGCATAAAGTTGAGCAAAGTAGCTCCTAACTATTGTTCTAATTTCCTCTTCATTAGTGGTGAGTTCACCCTTTTCATTTTCAAGACTCTCAATTTGCTTTTTCTCTTTCCTTTTTTTAATCAGGTTTACTAAGGGTTTGTCTATTTTGTTGGTTTTTTCATAAAACCAACTCTTAGTTTTATTAATTAATTCAATAGTTTTTTTACTTTCAATTTTATTAATCTCACCTTTTATTTTTTGAATTTCAAGTTTTGTGTTTGTCTGGGGGTTTTTAATTTGTTCTTTTTCTAGCAATTTTAGTTGTAAACCCAATTCGTTGGCCCTCTCTTTCTCTATTTTATGCAAGTAGGCCTGTAGAGATATAAAACTTCCCCTAATTACTGCTTTGGCTGTATCCCACACATTTTGGTATGATGTCTCATTATTGTCATTTTCTTGGGTGAAGTTATTAATTATGTCTATGATTTGCTGTTTTACCCAATCATTCTTTAGTATAAGATTATTTAGTTTCCAATTATTTTTTGGTCTATTTTCCCCTGGCTTTTTATTAAATGTTATTTTGATTGCATTATGGTCTGAAAAGGATGCATTTACTATTTCTGCCTTACTGCATTTGATTTTGAGGTTTTTATGCCCTAGTATATGATCAATTTTTGTATAGGTTCCATGAACTGCTGAGAAGAAAGTATATTCCTTTCTGTCTCCATTTAGCTTTCGCCAAAGATCTATCATATCAAACTTTTCTAGTATTCTATTTACCTCTTTGACTTCTTTCTTATTTATTTTGTGGTTTGATTTATCTAATTCTGATAGTGCAAGGTTGAGATCTCCCGCTATTATAGTTTTGCTATCTATTTCCTCTTGCAGCTCTCTTAATTTCTCTTTTAAGAATTTAGATGCTGCACCACTTGGTGCATACATGTTTAATATTGATACGGCTTCACTATTGATGCTTCCCTTTAGCAGGATATAATGCCCTTCCTTATCTCTTTTAATTAGATCAATTTTTGTTTTTGCTTGATCTGAGATGAGGATGGCTACTCCTGCTTTTTTGGTTTTGCCTGAAGCATAATAGATTCTGCTCCACCCTTTTACTTTTAGTTTGAATGTCTCATCCTGTTTCAGGTGTGTTTCCTGTAAACAACATATAGTAGGATTCTGACTTTTAATCCAGTCTGCTAACTGCTTCCTCTTTATGAGGCAGTTTGCCCCATTCACATTTATGGTTAGAAGGACTAATTCTATATTGCTTGCCATCCTATTAACCCCTGCTTATGCTTTTCCCCTTTCCTTCCCTTTTACCCTCCTATCCAGTATTAAACTGGTAAACACCACTTGCTTTTCACAGCCCTCCCTTTTTAGGATCCCTCCCCCACCTTAAAGATCCTCCCCTTATTTTATCCCTTTTCCTCGAAATTACTGTATTCCCTTCCCCTTAGCTTACTCCTTCCCTTTCACTTTTCAATGAAGTGGAAGAAGTTTCACCATAAATCGAATATGTCTATTGATACACGCTATGTTCATCTCCCTCCTTTCTTTCTCTCAGATATAATAGGTTACCTTTGCCTCTTCATGAGATGTAGTACCACCACTTTATACTTTTTTATGATATAATCTCCTTTCCACCTCTAGTTTCTAAGACAAATTGTACATATGTTCTTTACATATTTTTTTGACAGAAGTATAGTTCTCAAGATTTCTTTTTACCTTTTTTAGAAGTCTCTTGAGTTCTGTATTTGAAGATCAAACCTTTTATGTAGGTCTGGTTTTTTCATCAAAAATAGATGGAATTCATTTATTTCGTTAAATGTCCATCTTCTTCCCTGGAAAATGATGCTCATTCTTGCTGGGTAAGTCACTCTTGGCTGCATACCAAGTTCCTTAGCCTTTCGGAATATCATGTTCCAGGCCCTGCGTTCTTTTAATGTGGACGCTGCTAGATCCTGTGTTATCCTTATTGTGGATCCTCCATATCTGAATTGTTTTTTTCTAGCAGCTTCCAATATCTTTTCCTTTGTCTGATGGTTCTTGAACTTGGCCACTATATTTCTTGGCGTTTTGATTTTAGGGTCCCTTTCAGTAGGTGATCGATGAATTTTCTCAATGTCTATTTTACCCTCTGTTTCCAAAACGTCTGGGCAGTTCTCTTTGATAATTTCCTCGAAAATGGTGTCCAAGCTCTTTTTTTCCTCCCATTTTTCAGGGAGTCCGATTATTCTCAAATTGTCTCTCCTGGATCTGTTTTCCAGGTCTGTTGTCTTTCTGGTAAGGTACTTGACAGTCTTTTCAATTGTCTCATTTCTCTGGTTTTGCTTGACTCCCTCTTGGTTTCTCCTTGAGTCATTCATTTCTACTTGTTCCAGTCTAATTTTCAATGATGTATTTTCTTCACTCACTTTTTTTATATCTCTTTGTAATTGTCCAATTGAGTTTTTATCTTCTATGGAATTTTTTTCCATTGTATTTTTTAGAGAGCTGATTTCTTTTTCCAGCTCTCTAATCCTGTTTTCCTTGGAGTTGTTTACCTTTTCCAGCTCACTAATCCTGTTTTCCTTGGAGCTGTTTACCTTTTCCAGATCACTAATCTTGTTTCTCAATGATTTGATTTCTTTATCCACTCTGTCTTTGAATGCATGGGATGACTTCTCCAGGCTCTCTTGCCAAGCTTCCCTTTCCTTTTCCCATTTCTCTTCCAGCTCTCTTGTGAGAGCCTTTTTGATTTCCTCTATGAGGTTCTTTTGTATTGAGGAGCAGCTTATATCCCTCCCAGGGGATACATCTGGGGACATTCTGTTCCTAGTCTCTTCAGCATTTGAAGTCTGCTCCCTCTCCACACAGAAGCTGTCAATGGTTAGAGCCCTTTTGAATTTTTTGTTCATTTTGTCAGAGTAGGAATCAAAGAAAACAAACTGACAAGAGAAACAATTGGTCTGTTTTGCGGGGGATAGGGCTGGATGGTATTAATGGGCTTCCTCTACAGACTGGGGGTAGGGCAGCAGAGAGCCACTAACAGAACAGCAATGACTGTACTGAGTCTGAGCTCTGAGGCTCTGAGAACGCACCGAGTCAGTCCAGGTGGGGGTTGGGGGTGGCCGGGCTCTGAGAGACGCTGGCTTTCTGGGGTTTTAATCTTCACCTCCAGTGTTTACACCCTCTCCACCGCTCCTGGCTTGCTGCCAAGACGGAGCATCCACACTGGGGCAAAAGCCCTTTCACAAAAACGACAGAGATCACACCCCTCCCCCTCCGGTCTGAGCTGTGTGAGCTGCCTGTCTTGCTCTGGCTGTCTGCCCTCAGTCTGCGCCCAGTCTGATTGACCCTTCCCCGAACAAACACAGACCTTTTCTGGCGACTTTCAAGGATGTCTTCTCTTGGTGATAATTTGTGGATTTCTTTCTGGGTCAAGCATTAAGTCAGAGGCTTGTCATGAAGTAAGTTCTGAGAGAAAACGAGGAGCTCAAGCAGCTGTCTGCCTCCACGCCGCCATCTTGGCCGGAAGTCCCCTGTTTTTTTCTTTCAAATATATAACAAAACTATCATATAAATTATTTTTTCCTCCCTCCTCCCCTGACCCAGAGACAGCTACCATTAGAAACTAATTAAAATTGATCAGTCCTCTTATGACATAAAAACAATCTTGTCCTCAAAAATTTTCTCTCTGAATACAATTGGTCATAACTTGAACTCTGTTGGTATAGTTTTGGGACTTTTGTTAAACTACTTCCCTCATTGACTCATTTGCTAAAACAAAGTTGAAATTTTGTTTTGAGCTTCTCATTTTAATTTGTACATCTTACATGATTCAATAACCATTTAAGAAACAACCAACATCTATGCAATAGCAAGAGAATTTGCTATAATAAACAGAAAGATAATTTTCCCAGGCTCTTGATATAATAAATACTGGCTCTTGACCTTGTGTGGATTTTAACTTCTAAACACCCCAAATCACTCGAAGACTAGAAGGCACTAGACATTGCCAAGATGTATTTATAAAAGTATTTTCTTCATCTAAAAGTTCCTAGAATCAGTGAAATCAGAAGTGTAACCCAGATTATTATCTGTCTTATTGTGTGCTTTTGAAAATCTTGGAGTAGAGCATTGGCTTGGAATTCAGGAAGATGTGTATTTAATTCCCAACTCTGATAAATCCTGGCTGTTTCCCCTAATCTCGAATTTTCTGAGTCAGTTCTTTCAGATTAATAGTAATTGAGTGGTTATAGTTTGTTTTAGGAAAAGGAGTTTCCCAGCTGTGAATACCCAAAATAATGAAATCAGTAGCTTAAAAAAAGATGCAAGGTCTTCTCTTAGGTGCTTAGTATTATTTCAAGATTATAATGAAAGTAACTGTTCCTGCCCAGTGAGAGCATACAACTACTGAATTTTTCTAATTCCGACTCGAATTCAATGCATAGAAAATTTAGGAAGCAGAGAATACTAAGATTTAGAGAAGTGGAAAAGAAACTACTTGAATCCTGAAAGAAGATGGAGATTCTGGAAGGCAGAAGTAAACAAGAATACATTCTTGGAAAGCAGAAAGCTTCTGAAAAAGATACAGATGGAAAATAAGGCATATAAACTGGAAAGAATGGCTAGGAATATAGAACGCTGAGTTTATGAAGAAGAAAACTTAAAAAAAAAGAAATGAGATGGGACATAGGATTGTGAGAATCATCATTGCTAACCTAAGAGCTTTGAATTTTTGGCCATGAGATGATACAGTGGATAGATAGTGAGAGGTAGATTCAGAAAGGCTTGAGGTGAAATCTCTCCTCAAACTCTATGCAAATAATTTATCTTCAGCCTCAGTTTCCTCATATGTATAATGATAATAATAAAGCCGCTTACTGACAAGAGTTCTGGGAAGGTTGAACTGAATTAGCATATATAAAATGCATGTTAAAAATTATATTAATGCCAGATTTTGATATTGTTATTTTAACCCATACAGAATGGGGAAATAAGAGGGTATTCGATTATGATATGTCTAAAGAAAACCATTTTGGACTGTGAAGGATCAATCAAAGAAGAAAAAGATTGAAAATCAGAAGACCTCTTAGGAGGTTATTAAAGTGGTCCAAAGTGACAGATGATAACAAACTAATCTGGGGTAGTGGTTTAGAGGGGAGAAAAACTGGCCAGTTGCAAATGACATTTTGGAGATTTCTCTGGTGTCTCCCTTTACATCAAAAGCTCTTAACTTAGGTTCTGTGAACCTGATAATTAAAAAAAAATACTTTGAGAACTTTATTTTTAAGTAATCAGTTTCCTTTTCAATCTCTTGTATTTTATTGCATGCATTTAAATACATTATTTATTATAAGAAGGGGTCTAGACAATTCACCAGAATACTGTCAAAGGAGTCTAGGATGAAGACACATAAAAGTTTAATAATTCTGCTTTAACCAATTAAATATTATTGTCATGAGTGAAAGAGAAAGAAATCTGTAACTCAAAATTTGAGAAATATAAAGACAATCTTAACACAAGAGAATGTGAATGAACTCTCAATAAACCAAATTATTGTCTTTCATATTTCTCATCTCAAGGAATTTTCTAAAAGAGCTATTTATATAAAACACATTTCCCCTACTTTTGAGGATAAATTGTAGCAAGATCTCTCTAGGACTTTAGACAGGATAGAGATTAATATACTCACAATATCCTACTATCATTTAAATACAACTTTACAGTTGTATTCAAATCACATAGATATCACCTTTCCAAAGACAAATGAAATTGTTTTGCTGGGATTTTTTTCTTTGGCATTGCAATTGCTGTTAACATTTTTGTTAGTTAGGATGCAATGAGACTCAGGATTCGGGTTAGCCAATCATAGGCTGTACTTGTATGTGTGAATCTTGGAATTATAATACTTGGATGTGTTTGCCTATTTAAGGTTAATTTTACCCAGAGTTCCATTTACCTAAATAATCCCTACATAAAAATTTTTATCTTGTAATTGACCTCCAATCACCTTGGATTACCAAGAGGGAACAACTGGAACTGTTACAAACACCAACAAGTTTCATAGAATACTTAAGACACTTTAAGCTGAAACACCACCTTACTTGGATTAATATTACAAACATGAATGCTTCCTAATAGACTTGCAGTAAAATAGCGCCTTTGGGAAGGGGATGGATCCCATGTATGGAAGAGGGAGAAGGACAAAATGTTCATCATAATTTTCTATCCATCTCCTTAGAATAGACAAAGTTGATGAAAATGTGTATGGACTGAACTTGACATATTTTGCTTGTGGACATTAATGGAAAGAGAATAGTGTGGGCAAGAGGAAGCCAAGATCCTTATTTACCAACTGTTATCTGATGATCAAGAGAGAATAATCAATGACTATGGCATCAAAATACATGGCAAATGATATTCAAACTGACTTATCTGCCTGGAGTGAACATAACAAATGTGCCAATCAATAAACATTCATTAAGTACCTACAATTTGAGAGGGAATGTAGTAAGTACTAGAGACACAAAAAGAAGCAAAAATTTGATGGCCCTTGCTTTCAAGGAATTTACAATCCACTGGCATTAAAAATAGACATTAAAATATCTGGACACATTAAAAATAGAATAGTGTTAGGTATTCAATGAAAGGAAATCTTATCACTCAATTGTGACCCTTTGGGGAACATTTATATAAGAATTTTTGTTTGTTTTAGAATTATGTCAAATTTTATTGAGGTTTTCTATTTGATGGCTAATTTTAAATCATAATTGTAAAGATTCTGTTAGGAACTGAGATGAAGTAGAGAGGGAATAGAGTCTCTGTAAGACTGAGTTCAAATTGTAGTTTTTCTATTTCCTATTGGAATGACATGGGGCAAATCACCTTGCCTCTCTGCATTTCAGATTCTTCATTTATAAAAGGAGGCTTTTGAATTCATGGCCTCTAAGAGTTTTCATCATTTCTAATGCAGCTTTCCTTTCCAGTCTTCCTTCATCTCATTTCACTTCCATCATTCTACATTCTGGTCAACTTTGAATGCTCACTCTATCATTGCTCTATCTCTGTCTATCACCTCTGTGTACTTTGTAGGCTATATTCCTCATGACTGAAACCTATTGTATTGAAATATTCTTCTTTCCAATGCACTTATGGATATTATTTCAACAAGGACTTTTATGGGAGAACATAAGAATAGTACTTTAGATACCAACAAAAAATTAGATGACATACTCCCATGAGCAGCAATGTCCCTCTAAGGCATATCTAACCCAGTACTTTCAGCCTGACAGAAAATCAGTCAGAAAGAACTTACAATCTTTGGTAAACTGACATATTTGAAAGAACACAAGCACACAAATCCAATAAGGAGCCGTGTTTGGCATGGGGATGGAGAATCAGTGAAAACCAAGATATTCTGAAAGTTTTGATGCATTCATTCTTTTTTCCTTGGATAGATAGAGAGTCTTAGATTCTAACCTGATCCACTCATGGGAAATGACTAATACATTGACATATGGAAACTTAACAAATGAGCAAAAACATTAAAACTTTATGTTGACGTCTTCCATTAATTGTCAATATTTAATAAGACCATCACTCCTATAATGGTTTAAATAATAACCATTGACCTGAAATATAAAACAAACATTGATACTGCTTGGGCATGACAAGGAAAGATTTTATGGATAAAATTATGAGAATTTCATTTGCCTTTCACAAGTGATATGCTTTTGAAAACACATGTTTTTGATGATGGCCTTATGGCCATTGGTGATAGGACAAAGAAGTTTAGAATTAACCAGGTATTCCTCAAGGACAGTCAAGTGCCTTGCCCTATTTTCTATCACTTGTAATGTAGAAACACACATACTTAACTCTCCTTTCCCACACATTAACAAACATGGATCCAAATAGTACATTTTATTTCAATGTAATTTAAAGTCATATATCTGCACATAATGAATCTCTGAAAGATAGGGTCCATTCATTTTCCTGCTTGCTCTTTTTTTTCCCCAAAATTATTAGTCAGAAAGACAGAGATAATTATAAGGTGAAGATAAATGGCCTAATCCGCTTCCCTGAATTCTCTCATTTTTCTGCATTATTCATTTTCCTTGGCTGGGCTTGATCCACACAAGAGAAATACTAAAATTCTGCAACTTGCCGCAGCTGCCACCATATTTCTCCATGGAACTCTCATAAGTGAGCCCCTATATTTTGAACCATAATATAAGGATGTCAAAGCATGGATGCTCAGGTCTTTAAATTTCCTCCATCTCCCATGTTTTACTGTTCCCTCTATGGAAGACTGCTGTAAATGGAGCTCAATGGAGAGGTCATGTCTGACAAGTTCAAGGGTTCAGAGGATGGAAATTTATTATTACTTTTCTTGGAATTACCCTTTGTCTATACCTTGTCTAGTCGGCCCATAGAATCTCAGAAACAAAGGAGACTTCAAAAACTCTCTCAACTCTTATCAGAATCATTGCTTTTTTAATATAGAGTTTTGGAATATGTGAAATACTGATCCTTAACACATTTGAGGATCACAATAAGTTCATGATCTCAGCACTAGGAAGGAATCAAATCCTCTCTACAGAATTCTCATTAAGTCTCGCTTTTGTGATTTTGACAGCTTAAATGGAAGAATACCCAATAAGTTTTCCTAGACTGTAAAGCAGTGAGTTCTAAAGCATGAGATAAAACATGGTACAATGGGAAGTGTGTTAGACCTAGGAGATAACCAAGTTTTAACAAGGTGTCTGACTGTTTATCATTATATGACTAAGAACAACCAATTTGCCTCTCTAAGCATAAGATTAAGGTATCAGATTAATAAGAAATAATGATAGCATCAAGTTTTAAAGCTTTGTATGCTTGTTGAAAGTAAAATGTATACAACATTTTTATAATATTTATGATGCGATATAAATGTCAGCTATTACTCTAATTCTATTGGTAAATTGGTCTCCTGGTAAGTGGTTGATTAAGTTCGAATAAATTCCTGTGGTTTGATTGAATGATTGATTGACACAATGTGCTATTGCTTTCTCATTTCCCTTTCCAAATACTGAGGCATACTTGCATAACTATAATGAATGTGTAACATTCAAAACCTCCTGAAATGGAATTCAGCATGGTATTCTATAATGGAGAAGGATAAGTATACTGTGTCATGTAATAAACACACACACACACACACACACACACACACACACACACACACACACATACAAGGATAGTGGGGAAAAGTGCTCCCTCATATTTCTCATATGGAACATCTGATTCATGAAATCTTGGATTTGGAAGTCATCTCTCAAGTCATCATATCCAAATCATATCTTAATGAAAATTTACTTTATAGCATATATGAGACATGCTCATCCAGTCATTCCATAGTGATCTATAGGGAGGGCAGCAGTTCATTCCAATTTTGGGTGTCACTAATTTTAGATCACTGTAGTCACCTTGAGCTACTAGATGGTGCAGTGTACAGAATGGTGGTCCTGGAGCCAGAAAAATCTAGAGTCAGGAAAAATCATGGTCTTGAATTGAAATCTAACCTCAGATACTTACTAGACATATGATCCTGGTTGAATCACTTAACCATATTTGCCTCAGTTTCCTCAACTACACTCCTGATCTGGAGAAGGAAATGGCAAATCACTCCAACATCTTTGCCAAGAAAATTCAAAATGGGATCATGAATAACAACAAAAAATCAGTTCGGGCAATGTAAATGTTCAATAAGTGAATTGAAAAAGAAGAAAATGATGAAAGTATATGAACTTTTTTTGTCACGTTCTACCATATGGGTGAATTTTGAGAGATATGTTAGAAACATTCAGGCTTGGTTTATAAAATTGCACCATCTGACTTCTAAGACCTTTTTCAAGAGTCTGTGATTATCGTATGCTAAAATATACTCTGTAGCTCTAAAGTTTGGCATGCATGAGTAATCAGATATAATATAATGCTAGTTCCATGACCTACATGAATTTCTTTTTAAAAGGATTTTATTGTACTAGTTGGCGCTTCAAGGAACAACAGTGAGTCATATGTAAGTAATACTTTACAATTTACAAAGTGCTTTTCTTATATCAACTATATGATCAAGGATGCTCAAGTCTTATTTGTCCCATTTAAGAGACAGAAAAAGTGAGGCTCACAAGGGAAGTAACTTACTCAAGGTCAAGCTATTAGGATAAGAGTGTGTGTGGGCATAGGACCTCTTGTATTCTGAGTTCAAGTGCAATGGTTTGTTGGGCTAAAAGATGCTGCTTCCATACCAGAATGCTCATGATCATGACATTTTTCCGATTGGGTTGGTGTTGGAAAAGTAGAGAAAATGGCTTTTTTCTTTAACCACAATAAAATGACACTAAAGTGAAAATTGCAGAGAATAGAGTCAATCAGAACTCTTTCTTTCTCTGTTGAGGTGATTATAGATGGCTAGAGGTTGACCAAGCAATCTCCATTCTAATAGAACTGCACTGTAAGAAAAGTTTACCCTTCTGTGATGGCATGTTTCATTTGAAGTGGAGAGTATCTAAGCACTTTGATTATAAACCATAGAATAAATAGAATCTGTTTTAATGTTCCATTGAAAGAGGGAATCATTTGCTTTTTAAAGGAACACCAATTGCTTTATCACTTTAAATATTAATGACCAGCACTGCAATTTCTCTCTCTAATGTGCTTTGTTTTGGTGCCCGTCCAAGCCAGGAAGATGAAAATCCCTTTGGGGCCTGACGTAGAATATAATTTTCTCTGCAGTTTTCATTGTAAACATGATAATAAATTAGAAGTTGTAATGAATATGCATTAAGGCACCCAATGTCCTCCCACCAGTCTCTGCCTAACCTCAGCTCATTCCCTTGAGTGACATTTCAAGCCCCCACTTTTCCATGTAGATTTGGACAATCTTCAAGATAGTAGGGGGGCAGTTTAAGTTGTCAATAAACAATATCAATTCAGAAAACATTTATTAAATGATTATCTTATGGAAAGTCCTTGGCCAGACACTAATGTTATCTCCTTGAAGGCTGGTGGTGTTTTGTGCTTTGTGTTTGTATCTGTAGCACAATTTGGTACATAGTAGGTGCTTAATGAATGCTTATTGAATTTAAGGGGATTATGAAATGAGTCATGTAGCATGAAGGATGTGACATGTAGGGCATTTGTAATCTATTCCTCTTTCCAGAATATCCCCACATCTATGTACATCTATGTCTTTCATCTGATCACCTATTCTTATAGTCAAGAAGATTTTATTAATGTTTTCTATCTATTTGTGTAGGGAAGCTACATGATTCAGTGAATAGATAGTAGGCCTAGAGTCAGGAAGACTCATGTTTTGGAGATCTAATCTGTCTTCAGACATTTACTAGCTGTGTGATCCCGAGCAAATTATTTTACCCTGTTTATTTCCATTTCCTCAACTATAAAATGAGTTGGAGAAGTAAATGGCAAATCACTCCCACTCTCTGTGAGGTTTATGATCTCATTTCTGGACACTGATGGGATCTAATAAAATATCATTATATCAGGAATATAACACAGTAGGCACTTCAGATTTTTACTGAACTGTGATTGTGAGTTTAGCACTTTGAAAGATGCTAACAAGATGGTTCACATACTGTTGCAAGTCGGTATCAACTTTCTGGAGATTTCTGCATGGGCCTAGCTGCTCATAAAGTTTCTTTCTCATCAAATCACTGTTATTTAGAAATTCCCACATGTAAATCATGTGCATAATAAGATCATATAGAGCCCAATAACTATTGAAAATCAATGAACAACATCTTTTCATGCTTCCCTACTCTTCTTTCTAAAAAAAATATTAAAATTGACAGCTTGAACCTGACCACACAGGCTTCTTCCTCTTCCTCTTTTGTTAGGATTACTAAGTGAGAACTCGGGTTGTCTGGATAGTGACAAGGTGAGAATTCAGGTTGGACAATTACAAGGTGAGAACTCAGGTTGACTTGATGGAAGGAGCAGGCTCATTGGCTGAGGTGGTTCTTCCCAGAAGCCCTTGCATTATCCCACGCCCATTCTCTGGGAGAATAAAAGAGAGGACTCCCAGAGATAAAAAGAAGACTCTCTGCATTACATCTGGCTTGACGGGGCTCTCTGCAGAGAGGGAAGTCACTTCTAAGGACAAGAGTTAACAGCAACTACCTGGAGACAACGGTTCACTACAGGAAGAAGAATCTGTCTGAAAGATTTGAGTAGATACCGCAGATCTCTTCCCAGAGAGCGATCCGGCAGCTTCTGGAGACAACAGCACGCTACACTCTTTGGACTCCTAAAATCTTATAGTTTAGGTCTTCCTGTGACCTATTGAAACATGTTCTCATGGATCTGTCTGAATATCCACTCCTCCTTCCCTCAAAGTGTTGCCAGATCATTCCTCCTAATACATAAAGTATATCATGTTACTCTCCTACATAAGCCCTTCAACATGAGATATAGATATAAAGAGAGAGAGAGAGAGAGAGAAAGAAAGAAAGAAAGAAAGAAAGAAAGAAAGAAAGAAAGAAAGAAAGAAAGAAAGAAAGAAAGAAAGAAAGAAAGAAAGAAAGAAAGAAAGAAAGAAAGAAAGAAAGAAAGAAAGAAAGAAAGAGAAAGAAGAAAGAAAGAGGCAGAGACAGGACTTTCAGCTTATCAACTGAACTCTTCACTCTTCCACTTTTCCTTTTACCACAAATAATCTTTTTTTCTCATTTGACCAATTACTTTTCTAGACAATTGAAATGTTCTTCTACTCATCCTATGAGATTTAATTTCTAGCTAGCCTTCAAGGTTTGGGCTAAATGCATAGTCTACCATAAATTCTTTGTAGGTAGATGCCTTTAGATTTAAAAAATGTTGCCATCTCTATTTCATTTTCAAGCACTTGGTACCTTCCTCTTAGACTGTCATCAAAAGAAATGAAGTTTACTTAATAACAAGAAAACATTTTAGTAATGGACATGGTCTGAAAAGCCTATATAGAATTTCTTGCCTTCTCAGTGGCAGTGGTGGTGATAGGTAGGGAATAGGGAGAGAAACAAGGAGAGAATTTGGAACTCAAAGTTTTGAAAATCAAATGCTAAAAATTGTTTTCTATGTAACTGGGGAAATATACTAATTTTGTTTTCCTGTGGCAATTGGGATTAAGTGACTTGCCTAGAGTCACAGCCTAGGAAGTGTTAAGGTCAAATTTGAACTCAGGTTCTCCTGACTTCAGGACTGGTGCTCTATCCATTGCGCCACCTAGCTGCCCCTAAATATATATTTTTTAAAAATATTTTTAAAATATTTTTTTAAAAATTAAAAATATATATTAAAAAAAAAGGTGAGTACATATCACAACTCCTCCAACATATTGGAAGCATCATATAGAAGAGAACACATATCTGAACTCAGCTTACTATGATGGAATATTTCTTGTGTATTTCATGCCCTTATTTAATGACTATTAAATGATTGATTTACATTTGGGAATTTATAGAGAGCAGTTGTTTGATGAAACAGAAACTTTCTCTGCAATTGTGGCGAACAGAGAAATCTCCAGAAAGTTGATACTAATTTGCAATATTATGTGGATCATTCTATTAGCATCTTACAAAGTGGTAACTACAGAGTCACAAGTCAGTAAAAATATGAAGTGGCTATTGTATTATCTTCTTGATATTAATGTTAGTTCATCCATATATAGCACTCTTATTTGGAATGTGTCTGCCTTACAATTATAACATTTTATTATAACATTATTATAACATTTTATAACATTATAAACATTTTATAACATTATATATATATATAAAACATTATTATATACATATAATTATAATATACATATACATAATACATAATATATATATTACATTATTATAACATTTATTATAATTTAAATTATAACAACTTATTACAATTACAATTAAGGAAAGGAAGTAGTACAGCGATTATTATCCCAATTTTAAAGACACAGTTCTAATTTAATGACTTGCCCATGACGAGACAGCCAAAATTTGAAACCTCCAATCCATCCTCTAATTCCACTATATTTTTCTACTGCTACAATACTTTATTTTGTTTAGGCTGTCTTAAGTACTTAAAGAAGCTAAGATATTCTTAAGTGTCTACCACATTCAAAACAAAATATATTGCCTGGACTTCTAAACATGTTTTATAATTTAAAAAAATCTTTCTCTTATTCCCTAATCATCCCAGGGCCCTAATTTGTCCTTTGGATGCTGGCTCACTATATCTTTTTCTTCTTTAATCCCTGCCCCATTGATTCTGTATTTAAAATAAAACAATCTTTTCCATTAAGTCTCAATGCCATATCATGGTGTATAAAATCATTTATAAATCAACCTTTGCATAAGATAATCCTAAAGCATAGGGACAAAGTCAAGATAGCAAATCTATTATATGTTGGAACTGAAGTAGGTGCTGGAAGTACAACAATGAAAGAAATAATCCCTATCCACAAAGAATAAATCTGGGAAATAAGTACACTTATAAGAATAGAGAATAAATATAAAGATAATAAAAACAAACAAATACAAAATAAATACAAAAATTTGGAAAAGAGGACCTCATATTTTCAGTGACATGTTGACTAGTTTGGGCCATATTCTGGAGTAAAGTGCAATGATATTCTAAGGAAAGATTGGAGCATATTTGTAAAAATAAAAGGTAAACCAAATGCCTGGCAAATATTAACTAATTTGATCTTCAATTACCATGGGAACTAAGTTAAATTATTAGTCACATTTTACAGAAGAGAAAACTGAGACATAAAGAAATTAAATAGCTTGTACTCATCTAGTAAATGTTTATGTGTGAAAATTCAGCTATTCTTATTACCAGGTTCTGTCTTCTATTGTACATACCACTCAGCTGCATCCAGTCGCCATTTTGGAATATTATTCATTATTAGGGAAAGTCTACATACAACTCCAATATATCAGTCCTAAATCAAATTTCTCCTTATAACTTTTGTCCATTTCTTTTTTCCACTTTGTTGATTAAAAACCAAGTCTAATCCTTTTCCATGTTACAACTTGAAGTGATCAATTTCATAACAGGATTATCAATAATAATTACAGTAATGATAGTAGTTATAAATTGTGAACCCATGATTTCCTGGTTATAAAGAATTTCCACTGTGGAAATTTATTTTATCCCAATTCATGCTGTCCATGATTCTAAAATGTAAATCTAAGAAGTAGTCCAGATCACTAAGAAGTTCCATGAGATGTCCAAGGTCATGCAGTGCTTTCTGATCTAAGTGTTTGTTTTGAGGATATTTTCATTTACTCTAGGCAGTAAAGTCCAACAACAGAAATTGATCAATCACAGTTGTGATCATAAAGTTCATGGTTCCTAACAATTTTTTTTTTAATGTAAGAGGCATCAGTGATATATCTAAAACAGTTTCCAGTTAGCAGCCATACAATTACCATAACATGATGGCTGTCAGTCTTCTTCCACCCTGATTATATTCATACTATAACAATGACTTTGGTGAATATGCTGCTATTTACTTTGTGACTGATTTACTAAAGATCCATTCCTTTCATGTGATTACCATCATTTTGTGGACCTTTGTGATGTTAGTCAGTTTACCATAACTTATTTTTCTCCCTGGGCCATTACATTTTTTTTACCAAGTCATGCTGAAACTTTCAGGAAAATATCTTTTTTGTCTTTACTGATAACCTCTTTTGGGGATCTTCTTGGAAAAGAGAGAGAGAAAAGGAGAGGATGAGGGAAGAAGACGAGAGGAAAAGAGAAAAGAAGGGTTTGAAAAAACTTAAAGTAGTTGGAGTTTTAGGAAAGAATACAGACAAGTTTAAGATTATTATCAGGGGACAACCCAGCAAGTTTCAGGTAACTAAAACTATGCTGTAGAATTTGGACTGAAGGAAACATGAATGACTTGCTTATTTTATTTTGAAAGAAATTATGACTTTTTCTTTAAAAAAGGGAATGACATAATTATAAAAAGACTAAAGTTAAAAATATTTGTGTATTCATTTTTTCTTTTTCTTTTCCCCAAGACAAGATGCTTCACAAAACAAACTTCTTTTTGCCTTGAATTTATAAAGGACAGGTGCTATATCAATGAAACAGGTATTTATTTTGCTTTTCCATTTTCATCGTTAAAATGGAGACAAGATTTTATGGGATGAAAATTCACTGACTCCTTAATTTTATAGTTAAAGGGACACCAGAATCTAACCTCCTTGTCTTTCCACTGATGAAGAATAAGAGACCCAGAGAAATTGAATCACTAACAATTTGAATGATAAAATAATATTTAATATTTTACTTTTATTGAAAATATAATATGTAACAATTATTTGCAAGTCTCATGATGTATAAATGTTCTTGCTTTTCCCAATGACAAAACTAGCTACATCATTTATGAATATCAGTGTTATGGTAATGTCCAATATAAATACTACAGTATAAATGAATAGATGAATGACAAAAGACATAATTAGCACTGACTAGACATTGAACTAAGTTCTGGGTGTACAATTGCAAGACAGTCCCTCTCCAACAGGAGAACATAATGTAGAGCTTGGGGGAAGGCACAATGTAAAATAAAACTAACTCCAGATTTTCAGAGGCTTGAACATCAAACCATGAATGCTGACAATTTTTTTTTACCAGACTGGTAAGTGTGGTCCCAGATACTGGTAGTGTAAGCTCTCTGAGGATTGGCTTCCCTAATTTCAGAGGATCTCATCATCAAGAGTGTGGATACTTACTGATGAATCTTGTGACCATGTTACACTATGAATTATTGACTAGTTTTATTGTGCTGTCATTGATGTTATTATTATTGTTACCTTGCATGAGCCGTGGCATTTTGGTACCATGATGTGGTTTAAGAGGCCTGCTGAACTAAATAATAAAATATTTATGCTCAGTATTCAGAATACTAATAATCTGAAATGTAAGTTTACTATCTTTTTTTTTTAGCAGTAAGATTTGAAGATCCAGGTGCTGGTAAACCCAAAGGGTTCTAGGAGAACTGTAAAACAAGGCAGTGAGATGACAAATAGTTGGTCTGCCGGCATCATCACTACAGGCTATTAATGAAGGCAGTCCATGCAGAATCCCTTCGGAATGAAATGACAGATGAGATCTGATTACTAATAGAGATTTACTTCATGAGTCGTAAATTTTTATGCTAGGAAATGTAATAAGAAGGGAAAGAGTTCGGCATCTTTACTTCAAAGAATAAAACACTCAAAGCTGAATTAAGAGCTTTTCAGACCTCAGAGTAGGTTAAGTGCTTCTGACAGTTTCCTCATGTTTACAGCAAGGGAACTTGGACCATATCTCTAAGGTCCTTGAAGCTAGAGGAGGCAAATATTTGTGGTTATAGTTAGGGGTAGCTAGAAGGCACAGTGGGATAGTGTGTTGGATCTGCAGTCAGAAAGAATTCATGAGTTCAATTTAGGCCTCGGAAACTTCTGAGCTGTGTGGCCCTGGATAAGTCACTTAACCCTGTTTATCTCAGCTCCTCATCTATAAAATGAGTTGGAGAAGAAAATGACAAATTACTATAGTATCTTTGGCAAGAAAGCTCCAAATGGAGTCATCAAGAGTCAGACAAGACTGAACAACTTGTAGCTAGTTGTGGTTAAAAAAAAATAATAATGTGTGAATGGAACTCATGTTGCATAAGGCAATCCCACAGTGTAACTGAAGTCCTGCCATGATTGCAGCAAAGATTACATTAACTACCTTATTGGCAAAGGATATGGAGATTGGTGATTAAAAGCATTTCAATTCAAGGAAGATTTAATCAATTCAGTGCTGGGGATGAAAAGATAAAACAAAAGTAGTCACTGCCTTCCTTTTATAAGAAGTCTTTCTAGGTGCCTCTTAATAGTTGTACTTTCCCTGGGTGATAATTTATGACTGATCCTTTAATTAGCTTTTATGTATATAGGTTGTATCTTGTCTCTTCCATTAAACCATGAGCTTATATAGAATGGGAGCTGTATTTTTTCCCTTCTTTGTATCCCTAGAACTGAGCATAATACTTCACATATAATCTTGTTATTCAACTGTTGTTCAGTAATGTCCAATTTTTTTTTTCCTGAGGCAATTGGGATTAAGTGACTTGCCCAGGGTCACACAGCTAGGAAGCGTTAAGTGCCTGAGGTCACATTTGAACTCAGGTCGTCCTGACTTCAGGGATGGTGATTTGTCCACTCTACCACTTACCTCCCCTATTTCCAACTCTTCTTGATCCTATTTGAGGGTTTTCTTAACAAAGATGCTAGAAGGCCTTGCTATTTCCTTCCCCAGTTTTTTTTTTCAGATGAGGAAACTGAGGCAAATGGGTTTGAATGATTTCTCAAAATCACACTGCTAGTGTCTGAAGTCAGTTTTGAACTAAGGAAAACGAATCTTCCCAATTCTTGGTACCAGGTTCTATGCACAGTGCCCCTTAAATGCCTCCTAACCTATAATAGAGAGTTAATAATTTTCTGTTACCTGACGGACTGGTTTAAATAAATTTATATTCTACAAGAAATCAACAACCAATTATAAAGTGCCTATTATATGTTAGCCACTGTTCTAAGTGTGGGGAGATATATAATGCAAAAATGAATTAATGCCCACTCACAAAGGATTTACATCCTAATGGGAGAAATAGGAATTACACGTTTAAGTATATATAGACAATGTAAAAGAGATGTAAACCAGTTAAATAGAAGGTAGTTTGAGATGAAGCATATGAGTGGGAAGAGAGTAGGATCTAGATCTAAAGGTAGATTTAGAGTAGAATTCTAAATCTACCTTTTAGAATCAATCTCTTCCCTCAAGAAGTCTATGTAGAAGGTCACATTTGAATCTTGAGGGAAGAGATTGATTGTAAAAGGTCGAAGTGAAGTATCATATATAAGTAAAAACCATATCAAATATATGCTGATCTATATACAATTCGTAACACACACATTCACACATTGATAGGAAATGGCAAATGGTTTTAGTGTGAGGTGGGAGGAATGATTGTTTACCATTTGAAGAAGGAATTAGGAAATAGCTCTTACAGGAGGTAGTACCTGAACCTAACTTTAGAGGGAGTTTCGAGAGTAGATGTAAGCAGGAAGACCATCCCAAGCATAGGTAACAATCTATACAAAATTATGGAGGCAGAAGATGAGTGTATTATCTGAGCTAATTATAGGAAGGCCAATAATTTATCAAGTTGAATGTGATTACATATGCTGTCAACAAGGGCTAATGGTCATTAGAGCTGGAAGGGATCTTGATGATCCCTTCACAGTGTCAATCACCAACTTTTCTTTATTGAATCCTTACATCTTGGAAGAAACTCTGGGCATTCTGCTAGACATTGTTCCACATGTAAGGAGCTATCAAAGATCATTATTGTTTTCATGAAGTTACAAATTCATTTCAATAACCAGCAATGGCTGGCCTATTTGCTGCCTCACCAAATATCTCTCAACTCTTGAGCATTTTTATTGCTCACCCAGACCTGGGTTCTGTCCCTCCTCATCTCTGCCAGGGGACTTCTCTAGTTTCTACCAGATAACTCTTAGACTCCACAAGAAACACTGTCTGATATCCCTGAATGGCAGTGTCTTTCCTTTGTTGATTATCTCCCAGCTATTTGTGTAGATGGTCTGTCTATTCCTAATGATTTGCGTGCTGTTTCACCTATTAGATCAAGAGTTAATGAAGAGTAATACCTTTTGTTTGTTTGTTTTTATCTCTCTTTGTATTTATTACTAGCACATTTCCTGGCACATAGCAAGGGTTTAATAGATACCGGTTGATTTGGGGAGCCAAGATGTGTGCCCCTAATATAACAAAGCTAATTATGACAGCTATGCCCAGACGCTTCCATCATTGTTCCATGTAGTTTCAAATAAAGTGGATGGTAGGCTTTCAGATTTGGAGGCAGAGGCATTTTGCTTACTTAGAGGGCTTGATTAGATGTTGAGCCTGGGCTCTGATTTAATCTTGATTGATTAGATATAATAATCCCCAAGCGATTTACCTTTTGCTTTCTTGAACAAAAGAAAATTAGCTTCTTTTTCTCTATCTGCTAAAAACAGGTATCTGGAAACAAAACTTCAAGAAGTGCATTTAATTTTTTTCAAAGATTACAATTGGTCACTACAAATGAATGCTTTCCATTATGGCTACTTAATGGGGACTACCTAAAAGCTGTGACAGGGATAGTTGAATTGATATGGCAAGGACATTGGAAAGGGAACTGTTGTGAAAGAGTAATTGGAAAGGAGCAACCAAGGGAAAAACCAAGGTCAGTGAGATGCCCTGCTTACAACTCAGCTCTTTCATCCTTGTAGATCTTACTCAATTGCACTGGTATCTAAAAGCAAATTATTTTCATTCACAGCTCTGTTTTGCAAAATGCTTTTGCCTCTACCCCAAGAAAGTAAAACTACCCTTTCAGTGGCCTTCATTTTCAAATCATCCCACTAAAATATTATAGGGAACAATAGGAGAAGAGAGACATGATACTATAGAGTCGCACATTTTAGGTTACTAAAGGCATTATAGGATTTTTAAGATAGACTCAAACCTAATTTATTTTCATTCTACCATTTAAAAAGCAATGTATATAACTGGCAATTTTTATTTTTTGTTGTTCAGTCTTTTCAGTCATGTAAAATCTGTTGTGATTCCATTTGGGTTTTCTTGGCAAAGGAACTAGAATGGTTTGCCATTGCCTCATATTTTACAGATGAGGAAACTGACTTGCCCAGAGACACACAGCTGTTAAATATCTGAACCTGCGTTAGAACTTATGAAGATGATTCTTCTTGACTCCAGTCTCAACCTCTATCCACGGTTCCATCTTTATAAACAAAACTAAGCCTTCCAGGTAATTCCCTGTTTAAATGTCCAGAACTTAGTTTGAGATCTGACATTCCAGTAATTAAAGAGTATGTGCTTTTCCCCTCCAATAGCATCTTTGTGAAATAAGGTGTGCTTAGAATGCTACTCTGTGAGTCAGAAAGACCTAAAAACTCATCCCTGATACTTGAGTGTTGTCACCCCAAGGAAGTCACTTAACTATTCAACACCCTTGATTTTTTTCATCTGTAAAAATGAGATAATAATAGCTTTTACTTTGAAGGTTTATTATGAAAACCAAAGGAGATAAACTATGTAAAGTGCTTGGCAAACATTAAAGTTCTACATAAATATAGCTGGAGGATAGTGAATACTATATTCTTGTAAATTAGAGAATTATTCAATATCCTTTTAAAAAAATCTGGAAGGATGATATGAATTATCCAATTTGAGTGCTATTCTCTTCATTAACATCAAAGGACATTAATGATAGGAAGAACACATTTCATGTCAATATATTGTCCAAGGATGATAGGACACCCCTTCTCCCAATGTCTCTTCCTTGTCTAGACACAACACAGGAGTTCTTTCACCAGGGATGTTCCTCCAGGGCTCAAGCATTGCCTGACAGACAGTGACATAATGCCTCGGTCATAATTGAAAATCAACAAATATTAGCTCTAACTTTTCTTAATTAAAATAATAATTATGATATCCAGACCATGAAGAAAGCAGGTAGCTTTCTCCCCAGAATGTGTTAACACTGAGGGAAAGAGAATGAAATTTAATGAGGTCTGTTGCATTTGACCTAATTAACTACTCAGCCTGCTTTATCTCTTCTTCTGCTTGGCCCCTGCAGCTCATAAATAGTTGTCGAGATCTGCTCATTGACAAGGCCACTGTAGGAAATAGGTTTCTTGCCCTTGCTATGTATTATGATTGACAATGTAATCTGTGAAAACATTGTGGTGTCAGGAATGTTGTGATGTATGTGAAATTTCTATATTGGCCACTAGGCTTTCTCCTAATTGTGATGAAGCACGAGGCTGCATTTATTGATACGTAAAATGATGGGCATGCTGGCTGGGTCCAGCCTTTCTGCTTAACCTTTACAAGAACACACCTTGACTTCTTCCAGTGCAGGTAGATGGAAGCCTACAAATAGCTGGGCTTTACCATGGATTATTTTAATAATATAGACTTAGATATCTGCTCTAACACCTAGCATAGTACATAGTATATAGCTGGTGCTTAATAAATGCTCATCAGACTTTTAATTTACTTCCGAATTGGTGTTGGGTACATTGCGTGTGGAAAGAGTGGCTTTGAAGTCAGAGAACTTAGATTTATGTATAGTACAAACCACTCTGTGCATGTATGTATATAGCTTGTATGTCTCTGTGTGTATATCCTCTTAGAATTATTGGCTTAAAGCATTTCTTTTGTTGTTTAAAATAAAAACAAAATCCCAGAACCTATAATATACTCACTGCAGGTACCCTGCAAGGCTGTGGATAAACTATCACACAGAACAGAGTATTGAGTATAGCTTCATTTTTTCCTCACTTAACAGAAAGCTAGATTCCTTTCCTCAATTTTCCTTTTTTTTCCCCTTTACTTTTCATTTTAAATCACTTACTAAGTTCTGGTTATAGCTCTTCTCCCAGATTTTAGGGAAACTTCTTCCTCATCTATATGAAGAACTGTCATTGACTCATTCCAGAACCACAGAGAGACATTGTAGACAAACTGTAGGAGAGATGGTTAGAAATAATGTAGCTGAACTCATTTTCTAATAAGTGGATTTGGTCAAGTATTTCAGTTGTTTAAGAGATGAGCCAGAATTACCTGGGAGAGAAAAAAATAGATAAAAGCTTCATATTCCCTTCTCTTATTACTGAGCAAAAGACAGGTTGTCATGTAAGTTGCTATAATATGCTAAGAACTAACTTCATTTCCTCTTTTGATTGGACTCCTAGAATAATGTTCTCTTCCTAAATTCTAAGGTTTTACAAGGCACAGACCGATTTATATGGATTTTTGCATCTCATCACAATGCACACAGTAACTAAGGCTTATGTATTGCTAGAAGAAATTCCATAATGATCTCACTCTCCACCAAAACACGGCTGCATCTCCTCTCAAATTTCAAGTCTTAGAGTGACCAAGAACATTGAGAGAGTGAGTGATGTGCCCATAATAGCATATTATAACTAAATTCAGATTAGAACAAGTAATGGATCCCTTTGAAATGGGCTTACGTTATTTGAATTCCTGAATCAGATTTCTGTTGGGTTGAGACCAATCACTATATTTGTTATAATTATAATTTCAAATACTGAATTTATATATATATATATATATATATATATATATATATATATATATATATTTGACTACTTCAGAGGATTCATTATTTATAACCTAGTTTATATGTCATTCTCAGAATTTGAATCCAATTCTTTTAAGTTTTAATGTTGGCTATCTACATTTTGTGGTATCACCCATTTTAAAAAGTATTTAATTGTTTTTTGAACCATTAAGTAGACTTTTGGGCTAAGGAGATATTTTAGAACTACTATAATTATAAATATATTAGTGAGATAAACATATGGATAAGATAATACAGATATTTGTATTCAGATCAATAAACAAACATTTATTAATATCCTACTACATATATTAACAAATACAAAGTAATTACCTGAGAGAGAGAATAAAGGAAATATCAAATAGATGAAGATGAAACTGAAAATAAATCACATACAGAAGGTAGTATTTAAGCTGCTTTCTTCCTCTTAAACTAGAGATTCTTAGAATAAGGAGCAAGGAAGACCACATTCCAGATTTGCATAATAGCTAGTGTAAAGAAAGGTATGGCAAGGGAAGATATAGTATTGTGTAATGTCAAAAAGAAGTTTTTTTTTTTTGTTTGTTTTGTTTTGTTTTTGTTTTTTGCTTGTACCATGGCTTTTGTAAAGAGGACCAATGTGTAATAATACTGGAAAGGTAAATGATTGACCAAACCATGCCAAAAGAACACTGTTTGATGGATTCATCAATCTATTGGGAAGAACTTTTGTGACTTGTTGCAAAGTTCTATGCTTGTCCTGATATGCTATTTTCATCAATGACATGAATGAAATCATAGAAAGTAAACTTATTCAATGTTCATATGGTAGCACATTGGAAGAAACAACCAATTTACTAAGCAACTCAATTTTAAAAATTTAAAAGACTGCAGGAAGGGGAGAAAAAAACCCCAAAAGACCAAGCTAAGTAGTAGAAATCCAATGGCAATAAAGATAAAGGATTTTATTTAGACCTAAAACATCAATTTAAATAGTTGGTAAAGGAGATCAGGCTTAACAGCAATTTGGTACAAGTATCTAGATAGTTTAGTTTAATGAAAGCTCATAATCAGCAAATGAGGTGATTGGAACATATATATGGAATATATATATGTATGTATTTATATATATATACATATATACATATGTATATATGTATGCATATACACGTAATAAAAACTTTGTTTTATTACCAAAAAAAGGTGTTCAGATCAAGGGAAGAAAGCATTCTCATCTTGAATGATGTCTAAAATAATGCTTTTCATTTATGATTACCACAGTTTAAGAAGGACTTTCCTTAACAGGAATATTCCTGAAAGTTTGGGACAATCAAATGAATGAACTGGATGTTATACCCAAGGGGGAAAATATAAAATTGAAATTTTTGATATATTTAATCCTGGGTAGAAAATATCTTGTTGGGGAGAGGATTCTAACCGTCACTTTCAAGTACATGTTGATTTAAAAAAATATGGAATATAAATTTTACTGTTAATTATTTTTCTCTTCAGATACAACTTAGACTTAAGGGTGGAAAGAAGACTTTTTATCAAACATATTTGAAAAAAAATAAGGAGAATAGAATCAAAGAATGAGAGTTGGGAAGAGAACCTCAAAAAATCTTCTAGTCCATTACCTTTAATTTACAGATGAAGAAACTGAGGCATAGTTTAAGTAAATTACTTGATGAAGGCTTCAAAATGATAAATATCTGACATAGACTTAAAAACCACTCTAGGAACCTAAGGCCAGTGTTCTTAACTTACCACAGATTTTTGTTTTTGTGGAACTTAACTTTACCTAACTTGAAATATTTATATCAAGGCTTGTTTATCTGACATGTTTATCATGGGTGTTTTTTGTGAATTATTACTCAGAATAATTTTAAGTGAATATCTATGTATTTACATGCATATATACATGCATTATACACTATATACATACAGGTGTCTGTGATTACATACATGTATATATCGGAGTCAGAAGAACTTCAATACTTTCTGACTCCAAGCCTAATACTCAATCCACTATAACAGTCTGTTTCTATAAAGAGATATACAATCATTATCAGATTTCATTATACAGCATTGAATGGTGTGCAAAACAGAGGACATATCTGAATAACAATGAATTAAACTCCGAAAAGTATAACAACAGGAAATACAAAAATTAGTAGGAAGGGAGAAGAAAGGGGCAAGACAGTTTTTTCAGAAGATATAAACAAAACAGCTGCCTTGTTAGGATAAATTTGTATGTGGAGCTCATAGTAGAATAACTATTATGCACCATAAGTATCCAAATTAGAAAATATGTAAATCACACTCTCATCAAAAATATTGACTTGTGGGATAAAATCATTCATAATGAAAAGGTATTGACTCTTTGGCTAGGAGTTGCTAAACCATTGTTGGCTCAGTTTTATTCCATCATTGATATTTTTTCCTTTTATCTACTATAATTCTCAAGAGGAGTTGTCTAATTTCAGAAGTATCATTATGCCTAATTACTTTTTGGATTCCTCAATAAGTCAACAATCATTTATTAAATATTTACAATTTGATGTCCTGGGGATAGGAAAAAAAAGAAAAGATAAAAAGTACCCCTATCACTAAAGAAATCCTATTCCAAAAAGGAAACATTATAAAAATAATCAATTAGATACAACATATAAACAGAGTAGATAAAAAGTATCTCAGTTGGGAATCTACTGGCAGATGTCTTTACGGGAAAAAAGTAGGATATTTCTCTTGTTGATAGAAATGGAACTATCCAATATATTCTGGAAATATTTATTAAATATCTATTATGTTCACAAAACTGTACTGAGTCTTAAAGGTTCAAAGCCAAAATAGTACTTGCATCCAAGGATCTTATATTTCAATGGAGCAGAGAGGATGACATATACACAGATATATATGTTTAGTAACATAGGGAAACCTCTTTTTTATAAGTTTTTGATCATATCTTAATAGAGTATATATGTGTTTGTATGCACATGTAAATACTATACATATATATATTCATGCACATACATATACATGTATATATACACATTAATCTGCATATATATCAATGTGTACAATGTGTACAATACAATGCATACAATGGTTACTGTATAACTATTAATGAAACAAATAAACAAATGGTTATTGATAGTAGATAAGATGGGAAAGAATCAAAACAAATGGCTAATTTCTCCATTCTGGGAATATAACACTATCATTCAGCTATCAGAATAACAAGAACCATTTTTTCTAAATAATTTGTCCTCATGTTTCTTTTACAGATAAGGGTTAAACTCAGTTTTCTCAGAAAATAATTTATTTGTTAATTTGCCCCTCTGTTCTCTCTTCAATCATCTCATTTTTCTCTCCAGAATAAGTTGTACTTTCAGTCCTTTACCAGGCTCTTCTCAAATTGGCAAATGGTCATTGTGTAGAATACATTATCTCTTAAAGCTATTGGTCTGTGCTGATGGAAAGCTATTGAAATGATATGGTTATGGGGAGAGAGAGAGAGAGAGAGAGAGAGAGAGAGAGAGAGAGAGAGAGAGAGAGAGAGAGAGAGAGAGAGAGAGAGAGAGAGAGAGAGAGAGAGGAGGAAGAGAGGGGGAGAAAGAGAGAGAGAGGAAAAGAGGAGAGAGGAAAAAGGGAGAGAAGAGGAGAGAGAGAGAGAGAAAGAAAAGGAAAAGGAAGAGGAGAGAGTGAGTAAGTAAGTAAGGGGGGAGAGGAAGAGAAGGGATGGAGAGCATGGAAGGGAGGGAGAGAGAGAGAAAGAAAAACACACTAGCAACCTATGTGATCAGCAAAGGACTGAAGATTCAAGGAATTGAGGGATTCTGAGTCACAAACTAAGCAGTGTAGAATGTTATCCAATTCCAATCCCAACCTCCTCAGCGTCTTTGAATGTTAGTAAAGAAAAATCCCCTAAAAATGCCACTTAGGCATATTCTCCTTGGATGCCTCAGGAGAATTTCCAAGTCAGAAGACAGCTTTGGTAAGTGTAGTACAAATACTACTCTTCTTCTGTAGATATTGCTGGATTTCCTGACTACTGCAGTGGCACATCCTTCAAAGTGAAGGTCCCACAATCAAAATTGAGCTGTCAGTGTTGTTGCATAGTGTGGGGGTGGAACAGAACTCATTTGGTTCTTTCTTGGCTCCATTGAAGCTGCTGGTAAATATTTGATTTCATTTTAAAGTTGGAACACTATAAGGATAGAACCTTAGAACTGGAAGTATACTTCAAGAACTCTGAATTCAGTTCAGCAAGTAGATATTAAGGATACTGTTTTAGTCTTTGGGAATACAAAGGCAAGAATGAAAAACAGTTACAGTGGCTGTGTGCAGCATGTCTTTATCTATTTTTAAGTGTACACTTATGGAATATTTAATCTTAAAGAAGATTACTTTTATTCATTATATATGCTAAAGACACTGACACTTAACTAAGTATATTTAAAAATAGACAAACCTAAACTTAGTTTAAAATTACAAACCTAAACATGAAATTAAAAAAAAAAACCCAAAATGTATGTATATAAACATATGTGCATATATACATTGTATATATACAAATACCCATACCCATACAGTCATATATGTATCTTTATATATGCATATATATATATGCATATATATATATATGTATCATCAATTCAAAGGCCTTCTAGTCCAATTCCTTCATTTTTCAGATTAAAAAAATATGAACTTCCGGGATTTTGTGTCAAGACTGAAGTCACACAGGTAGTAAGTGCCAGATGTAAGATTTCAATTCATGTCCTTTGACTCCAGTGTCACTTTGTCTTTTCTATCACACCACCCTGATTCCCCAGTAGGAAGCTACAGTGCTTGAATTTTAACTTGGCCCTCCAATTCCATTTCATTCTTTTCAGCTCTCTCACTTAACTAAACTTCTTAATTTTATAGAGTAGTAAATGGAAAGTCAAAGAGGATGAATTCTTGGCTCAAGGCAATTTTTAAGTAGTGACTGATTGGGAATTAAAACCCACACTTGCCTGTTTAGAATATGCAGCTAGCTAAATTGCAGTTCTTTCTTAATTTTATTAACTGTTATCATCATTACAATACCAAAATTGTAAGGTATTGTAATGATAGAGAGATGTATTTTGAGAATGAAATGTTTCCATGAGGGGGAAATATATATAAATATATGTGTGTTTGTACATAGGAAGGGAGGAAAGAAGGTGAGAGAGAGGAGAGGGGGAGAAGGAAGGAAGGGAAGGGAAGGAAGGAAGAAAGAGAGGGAGGGAGGGAGGAAAGAGAGGCAAGGAAGGAAGGAAAGAGAGGCAAGGAAGGAAGGAAAGAGGGGCAAGGAAGGAAGGAAAGAGGGGCAAGGAAGGAAGGAAGGAAAGAGAGAAGGAAGGAAGGAAGGAAGGAAGGAAGGAAGGAAGGAAGGAAGGAAGGAAGAGAGAGAGAGAGAGAAATAAATAAAGAAAGAAAGAAAGAAAGAAAGAAAGAAAGAAAGAAAGAAAGAAAGAAAGAAAGAAAGAGAGAGAGAAAGAAAGAGAAAGAGAGAGAGAGAAAGAAAGAAAGAAAGAAAGAGAAAGAAAGAAAGAAAGAAAGAAAGAAAGAAAGAAAGAAAGAAAGAAAGAAAGAAAGAGAAAGAGAGAGAAAGAAAGAGAGAAAGAGAGAGAAAGAAAGAAAAGAAGAGAGGGAGAAAGAAAGAAAGAAAAGAAGAGAGGGAGGGAGGAAAGAGGGAGGGAAGGAAAGAAGGAAGGAAGGAAGGAAAGAGAAGGAAGGAAGGAGGGAAGGGAAAGAGAAGAAGGAAAGAGAAAAGAAGGGAGGAAGGAGAAGGAAGAAAAGAGAGAGAAGGATAAAGGGAGGAAGGAAGGAAGGAAGGGAAGAAGAGAGGAAAGGAAAGAGAAAGGAAAGGAGGGAAGAAGGTAGGGAGGAATGAGTAGGAAGGGAGGGAGGGAGGAAAGAAGGAAACAAGCAAGCAAGCAAGCCATGGCTCCTTTTAGCATTATGTTTTTATAGTTAATGAGGTAAAGTGTCTGGAAGAATTTGACCCTGACTAGGCCACTTAAGGGAAGCTAGTGATTTCTGACTATCTTTCTAACCAGGGCAATCTCTTGCAATTTGTCTTGTGGCTTCACTTCACACTCCTAAAAGGACAAATTCCAGAATGTAATTCTGATTGAATGAAAAGGGGCAGAGAGAGTGGTAGAGAATTTTGATATACTGAGGTTCCCACTTTTCAAAAATTAAAATAACCTTCTACTTTCTCTCCTGAATAGCTATGGCCATTACGACATTACTATAACAATAAATGAGAGAAACACTGTGGTAAGGACTTAGCAAAGGTTAATTACCATAGGAAATGGATGGGGTAAGGAACCATGATGCCAACACATAAGGCATCTCTACACCACAACCAAAGTGGGCAAATGTGTTCATCCCATAACTTACAAAACAGTTGAATGGAAGGTCAAAGAAATAAGTCTTGAATTTCCTGGAATTAACTCATACTGTCACCAGTGATTTTTTTTTTTAACAAGACATATGATTTCAATAGTGAAGGAACCTGCCAAAGAGGAACTTACCTTACCTATAATTATCATGTAACTTTTTTATAGTATGTCAAATCTATTATAAACTTTAAAATTCAACTTATCAATGTAAAACATTATTCCCCTCATTTCTATTCTTATATTTAAGCTAGGGAATCTCCTGTGTTGGACAACTAAAATAGTGAAGGGTCTTGAATTTATTCCATATGAGATTCAGTTGAAATAATCAGAAATGCTTAGAATAGAGATAAGCCCCTCTTCTTTTTTTTTGGGGGGGGGTGAGCAGAGGGAGAATGAATGCTAATTATGCCCAAGAATTTGAATTGTTGTCACATGGAAAAGGGGATAGACTTGTTCTGTTCAGTCCCAGTGGATAGAACCAGGAGAAATTTTTAGAAATTGCAAATAGACATATTTAGACTTGATGGTAACAGAAAAAGAAGAAAAAAAGACAATTATATCTATCTGTTATGTGATACAATGGATAAAGCACTACACCTGGAATCTATAAGACTCGAGTTCAAGAATAACCTCATACATTTTTTTAGTTGTGTGACATTGGGAAAGTATCGTAACCTTGGTCTGCCTCAGTTTCTTCATCTGCTAAATGGGGAATATTCTTCCCAGGGTGGTTGTAAGAATCAAAAGATGGAAATAATCTTGTTGAACTCAGCTTCTCTTGGCATTTATTTTTCATCCCAAAGCACAAAGATATAAGCCAAGATAAAGAAGCCATCTTTTCCAACTCTCATTTTGTAGAAGAGGAAATTTAAGGTCAGTGAGGATAAATAGCATCCCTAAGATCACATAGAATCTAAGGTTTAGAGGAGGAATTTGAACCGAGGTCCTCTGATTTCATAGCTAATATTCTTTCCACTATGCCCTCTCTCCAGTGACCTTTGATACTACTAATAATGATTGCACTAATACTAATACAGGTATTAATAATGAAAAAACTTTGCATATAATACTTATAAAGTACCACATACACGTCTATGTTATGTATTTCAATTATTCAACTTTTTACATATAATTTTTGAAACCATGCATTATATTCACTATTTATTATGATCCTAGGTAGATTATCACACCTGCAATTTTTCTTACCTACAAGTTGGAGCTAATAATGCAATCCTATAGTACCATAATATACACCTAATTTATTAACTCCTCCCCCTACTACCATTAATATATTGGTCCATGTGAAGACTGAATTTCTGCTTGAATTTTGGGGATAGAAAAAGATTACTATAAATTAATGAACAGATACAGTATATTTAATAATATTAATAATAGTGTTATAGTTAATATAATTAATAATAGTAATAGTGTTAATCCCCAAGCAAGCAACAATAGCAGCAGGAGGAGGAAGAGGAGGAACAGGAGGAAGAAGAGAAGGAAGAGGAACAGGAGGAAAAAAAAAGAAGAAGGAAGAGAATGGAGAGGAGGAAGAGGAAGATGAGGAGAAAGAACATTAAAGTAGTGGTGGTGATGTTGGGTGGTAATGGTAGTAGTACATGATTAGTAGTAATGGCAGTAGTAGTCTTTCTGGTTAGGATAAAATTATGGAGTTTTTTGATTTCCAGGCTAAGAAATTGGTCTTTGTAGAATAGTCAAAGAGAAATCATTGTGAGTTTTTTAGGAGAATGACAAAACTGAAATTTTCACTTAGAAAGATGAATTAAGGTCGATTAATTAATTAATTGGGCAGAATGTCCTAGCTTCTACCATCTGTTTCTTAGTAAAATAAAAAGGGATGTGAACACTGGTGATGGCAGTAGAACTACAAAAAGAATGGACAGATTATCTTAAGTCATAGGCAAGGCCTGGTAACTGATTTGATTTGGGGGTGAAAGAGACAACAGGAATTTTTATGATTCCAAGGCTTTTACTCTGGGTGATTGGGAAGTTACTTTTGTCATTAATAGAAATAGACTGGTCAAAAGGAGGAATTTGTTTGATGTGAGGCACCAGTAGGATATCTATATGTAGGTAGATTATGGGAAATGGTTTGGAGAATGAAATTATGGCAAAGGAAAACATTTAGAAGTCATATGCAAAGGAAATAATAGAAGTTTTTGGAAAGAGAGTATAGAAGAAAATAGAAAAAATGCAAAGAACAGAATCAGGTAAACTTTTAGAAGGTCATATTTTATGTGAAAGGAGTACTGAAAGTAGCTAATGATGGATATTAGGGACAGAACAGTAAGAGGAACAAATAGAATAGAGGATATAACGAAAGCTGAAGTTTTGGGGAGACTTTAAATATCACCAGTATGTGATAGAAAGGAGAATGAGTAAAGGTCATATTTAAATATGGTGACTTGGAGGTTATGAAACTTAAAATACATAGTTTTACTAAAAGACCAGGTGCAGAAATCAGAATTAAATGCTTTAAGATTAAATGGATGGGAAAATAAATGCAGGGAGTATAAACTGTATTTTTAGGTTTATTCTATTTTTAGCTTTATTAGTGCTTTTTATTTGCATTACAATTATTTCTGAATATAGCCTCCTCCCTTCCCCAAATGTGAGGGGGAAAAAAGTAAGCAAAATACTGGATATGTGAATAATGTCTGACATCACATACAACATTTAGTATCCAAATTTTCACTTTTCCCAAAGGAAAAAGGAATGGTGAATCATGTCATCACTACTCAAAGATTGAACTTGGGAACTTTAAATATATATATATATATATATATATATATGTATACATATATATGCATATATATGTATACATATATGTGTATATATACATGTATACATATATGTATATATATGCATGTATACATGTATATGTATGTATGTGTACATATAGTTATTATATATAGTCTCTTATTATTGATATTTCAATTGAAGTCATATATACTTGATTCATCTGGTTCACTTATTTCATTCTGCATCAATTCATGATATCTCCCCATGTTTCTGCACATTTCCCTTATTCATTGTTTCATCCAGCCCTGTCCTATTCCATTACATTTATTTTCCAAAATTGTCTTAGCCATTACCTAATGGATGAACAAATTGTCAGTTTCTAATTATTTGTTTTCACTAAAAAAGTCCTACTATATGAGACCTGACTTTTTTACCTTGATTACCTTGGGATATGCCTGCTTAATATAAACTCTATTTTGGAAGTTGGGGGAAAGGAAAGATGCAAATAATTAAAGACTTTCCTTTCACTAAATCCCCCAATCATTACATATGTGTGAAGATGAAGCAAAGAGTAGTTGAGGGATGGAGATGAGAAGTGGGGGTGGAGCACAATAGTGAGTTCATCAGGGTCCTGGAGAAATGTCTTAAGGAAAGAAGGAGAGGAGAGTTGGCTCAAGATTAAGTTGGCCTTGGGAAGGAGGAAGGATACCTATACTCTAAAACAGAAAGACAGGGGAGAGGATGGATATATAGAAAATTTGAGGTGTTAAGTAAAGTGTTGAGACAGCTCTGAGATCTGGAAAATGAGGCACTACAAAATAAATGGCCTTGCATTATTCAGTGAAATAAATAAGAAAGATCACCTACAGAGAATGCAAATAATGGTGATTAGTCAGGGATTTAGGCAGAGTTTAGCAAAAGTTTGGAAGGGTTGCTATGGAGATTGAGATCCTAAGTTAACAATATCTCATTTTATTTATACTCTCAGTGCTCAGAAAATAGCTTCCTCAATCTTGTCATTTTTATGCACTACACCAGATTTGAAAATAACTACAAATTGACTTAGTGATTTTAAATAGAACCCGAGTAGAACAGTAAATAGGATAGAGAGTTTGGAGTTAGCCAGTATTGGGTTCAAATCCTACTTCTGAAACTATACCACCTTGTTGAAGGTATTTGTAACTTCTCTTTGTTTCCATGCATTCTTTAGACCTTGTTTCCAAAGGCATAGTTCAGATGACAAATGTTCAGCACATGTGTGTTTATTTCATTTTATGAATGAGATGGGAAGACAAAGGTTAGTAGATAAGATTATTCTTTTTGCTTAAACTTTTTATTATATAGGGTTGTTTCAATATCCTCCAGATTGGTTTTGCTGCCATAAGTGTCTCCCTAATTACTCTTTGGTTCTAGATTATCTTGATAATTTCTTGAAAACAATGATGTCTAGATTTGCTTAAATTATGGCTTTCATGTAGTCCAATAATTCTTAAATTATCTTTCCTTGATCCATTTTCCAGGTCAGTTGTCTTTCCAAAGTGATATGTCACATTTTCTCTTTGTATGAATTCTATTGATTTTGTTTGTTTCTTGATGTCTTACAGAATCATTAGGTTCTACTTGTTCAATTCTAACTCTTAAGGAGTTCTTTTCTGTTGTGGCCATCTTAAGAGCTCAAAGTATATGAGCCCTTTGATCTTAGAGGTGAGATGAATGAGGTTAGAGACTCATAAAGTGTGAAAAGAGCTCCAATTTATTATGCCATACAGCATTTTTGATATGCATTTTTTCGAGCATGATCAACGATTGAATTCATTCAGAGAAGCAACTCATGCACTTTGCATATGCATAGTATCTGCCTATGAGAGGAAAGCCAAATCAGCAATCTAGTCATTCTCTCACAGGTGAGAGGCCCTGTTAAGGCATCCTTGCTCACAAGCAACTATGAGACCCTTGGGCTCAATCCATTCCCAAGCTGTCATTGCTCCTTGCTCAACAAGGGTATTTCTGTAACTTGGCAGAAAACTTATTGTGGATCAAGAGAAAAAATATGATCTCCTTGGAATATAGGCCCAGTAGAGACACTGTTGCATTAAAAGATATGCACATTTTGATAGTCCTTTGGGCATATTTCCAAATTGCTCTCCAGAATAGTTGAATCAGTTTGCAACTCCACCAACAATTTATTTGCACCCCAGTTTCCCTTATCCCCTTCAACATTTGTCACATTTTCCTGTGATCTTAGCCAATCTGAAACGTGTCTATTGGTAACTCAGAGTTGTCTTAATTTGCATTTCTCTGATCAATAGTGATATAGTGATCACCTCTTTATAGGACTAGAAATAGTTTCAATTTCTTTATTTGAAAATTGTCTTTTCATATCCTTTGACCATTTGTCAATTGGAGAATAGCTTGAGTTCTTATAAATTTGAGTCATTTCTACATATATTCTAGACATGAGGCCTTTATTAGAGCCTTTGAATATAAAAATGTTTTCCCAGTTTATTGCTTCCCTTCTAATCTTGTCTGCATTGATTTTGTTTGTACAAAAACTTTTCAATTTAATATAGCAAAAATTATCCATTTTGCATTCCATAATGTACTTCAGCTCTTCTTTGGCCACAAATTCCTTCCTTCTCCATAGATCTGAGAGGTAGACTAACCTTTGTTCTTATATTTTCTTATAATATCACTCTTTATGTCTAATTTATGAACACATTTCAACCTTATCTTGGTATAGGGTCTTAGGTATAGGTCAATCCCTAATTTCTGCCATACTAATTTCCAATTTTCCTAGCAATTTTTGTCATATAGTGAGTTCTTGTCCCAGAAGCTTGTGTCTTTGGGTTTATCAAACGCTAAATTACTCTATTAATTATTTATTGTGTTTTGTGAACCTAATCTATTCCACTCCTCAGTGGGTTTTTAATGCTTCTTTTTACCATTTGGTCTGTTTTAATATATTTTTTTCTTTAGCTTTTTTTTTCCTTTTCTGCCTCCTTTACCAAGTTGATTATTTTTCATGAATTTTTTTGCATCACTCTCATTTTTCCTTTATTTTTCCTCTACCTCTCATTTCATTTTTCAACTCATTTTTGAGCATTCCCAGAAATTCTTTCTGGAACTGAGATTTAATTCACTTTTTCTTTGCGATTTGTATGTAATAGTTTTACCTTTGTTGTCTTCTTCTGATTTTATACTTTGATCATTACTGTCATCATAGTAATTTTCTCTAGCCAGATCATTTTCCTGCTATTTGTTAAGTTTTCTAGCCTATTTAAATTAGACTCTCCTCCTGGCATGGTATGGTCCTGATCCCCAAACTCTATTTTTATGGTTCTGCTATTTTCAATTCCATAAATTTTCAGTTCTTCCACGATCTTATGATCTAAGAAAAAAAATTGTGTTTCTACTATCTCAGTGATTATAATTACTCTTTGCCAGTCTAGAATTATGAGCAGAATCCCCTGGTTTAATCCTCTTCTTTGCCCTGGAAATGTAACCTGAATCCACAATTGGGTAATTTAACAGAGTCCTTTATTCATTTCTAGCAAAGGAAGAGTTATAGTCTTCTTCTCACCAGTTGTTTAAACCCCTTACTTTTTGTGGGCTGAGAGCTCAGGAAGCTGCTAATTCAGTTGCCTCAATGGCCTGCTGCTGGTTTTCTGTAGTTGCCTGTACTAGTACAGTCTGTGCTGGATTATTGCCAACTTTCTTAGTTGTCTTGAGCTAGAAAATTGTTTCACCCAATCTTCTGTGTGTTCTGATGCTCTGGCATTTCTTTAGAAGTATGACATAAAATTGTAAAATCTGGGCTAGTTCAGCCAATTCTTTGCTTTTTCTCTGCCATATTGATTTGCTCCTATCATCAGTGTTTTGGTGACCACCGGTTACTTTTGGACCAAAAAGGCTTTTGACTAATTCTCTCTACCTCCTCGTCTTTTACTGTGTCATGGCTTCAGCATGCCCAGTGGGTACTGTTCTTCATGAGTGAAGAAAGGCCTAAATATTGGATCAATAGATTTAAATCCAAGAGAAAACATGGAAATCATCCAGTTTAATCTTATCCTTTTTTGATTATGTCTAAAGAAAGGAGGAGTCTTGCCCAAGGCTACAAAGTATTATTAATAATACAGAAATGAATATTAGAAGTTTGTCAGGTGCCTTTTCATGTTTAATTCCAATTCATTCTCACAGAAATCATATGTGATAGATACTATTATAATTCTATTTTTACAAATAAGAAAAATATCATTTAAGGATTTGTTATACATCCATGCTTAAGTACAAATGGCAAAATTTGAAACCAGGTCTCTTAGTGCAAGAGCCAACACTCCTTCCATTTTATTATGTTGCATATACCTGAAGATAAACTAATCAGACTATCTCAGAATATAGGTCACTAGCCACTCATGCCTGTCAACTAAGACCACAAGTATCACACGCAATGAATCATTGGGGACTAGATGCTTTTATCTAACACAAGCACACCCTTTAAACTAATTGGCACCAATTGTGAACAAGAATAAAAGAATCTGTTCAGTTTACCTGGCTCTTTTGTAGATCTTCTATGAAATTGCTGTTCCCCAACAAACACAATTCTGACTAAACCAATATGTATCTCTTCAAATAATAAATTGATTTTATTACATCCTTATTATATCAGGCTCATTTCCCAATATACTTTCTCCCTTGTAACTAATTAAAAAAAAAAAAACTACAAGAATGAAATCAATATATTACTCAGGTTTGGTGATATATATACCATTCCACACGCATTCCACTCTCTCCTTCCTTCCCATTCTCTACTCTTCCCCTACATCCTCCACTCATATCACATTTTTTAATTGAGAGGAAAGAGAAATATGTTCCCTTCTCTTTATCTAGGAATAAAACTCATAACTAGATAGAATCTTTGCCTCCTTTGCAACAATCTTTCAATATTGATGGTTACTGTCTTTACTATTATATTGTACTATAGTATGAAGTAAAACCTCAACATTATTTTAATTCACCTGTAACTTCTTGAAATTTGAATAATTATCTGGTATGATCAAAACTAATTTGCATTTTGAAAATTGTTTATTCATATCATTGAACGACTTATCTATTGAACAATTCAGTCTTATGTATTTGTGTTATTTCTTGTATATGCTATATACCCATTTACAGTGATTATTCGAAATGAATATTTTTTTCAATCTCTTCTTTGTTTTCTCATGATTTCAAATCCTATCAAAGATATTTGCTGTTTGTGTAATTGTAGGAAAGCCATTGAATCTTTCTTACTGAATGAATCACTAAGCACTATGTGCCTGGCAATGAATTAAGCACTAAGCATCATACTGATTTAAAAGTTCCTGTAATCTCTGCCCTCAAGGAGCTTATTATATAGTTATAGAAGTCAATAACAAGTATATAGAAATTGTAGCAGCAAGGGATGATAAGTAGCATTACACAAAATTGTATTGATGTGTTCTCAAGAAATACTAAGATTGATTATTATTCCCAGAGTGAGAAATATAAGGGAGGTAGGACAGTAGATTTTAAGGAAAATGGCATGAATTGAATCAGACAATAGAATAGCAACATTGAGTTGGACCAAATATGGGGAAGACTCTCCATTCAATAAAGTACTAGGTTTGAAGAAGAGCTAGCTTAAAATACATAAGCATGATGTGAAGATGTCCCATACACAGCCTAAGACATGCTTGTCTATAATAATACCTCATTCATGGTGTTATTGTGAGAATTACATGAGAAAAACATATGGAAAAGAAGTATTTGAAGAGCTTATGAGCACACGTAGATACCAGTTAGTATTTGTATATGACCGTGCAATATTCTTGTAGAAGGTTTCCCCAAACCTCACCCTCACCTCTACTCTCTCTACAAGTACCGTCCCTCTGAGAAATCTCCCATTTATATTGTATATTTTTGGGCATCTTTTCTCTAACATTAGAACATGACCACCTTTAGGACAGGGTTCATATTTGCTGCCTTTATCCCTGATGCTTGGTACTGGGCCTAGAATATATTAAATAGTTAATAAATGCTGATTTTTTTGAATAGCATTGTTATTTATCAAAGATTTTTACCAAATAAACCTTTCTGTCTTCACTATAACTGCATATAAGTTGTAATATCTTGAATATACTTTGCTATTTCAGGTTTTCTAGAGGAACAAAAGATATCCCATTATCCTTGAATCTACAGAAGCCATATCTAATAGAAAGAAAATCTCCTTTGCCTTTTTAGATGTTCTCAATCAATAAATGAATAGAAAAAATTCTTCTAGCTTATTACCCCAAGTATTCTAGGGGAGAAATTGTGTTTTAAATAATGGTAAAGGAAGAGGAAGAATACTTTGTCGTTGAGATACTTGGGTATCAATACTCAATGATAACTTAGTTTCAAGATAAGCATTGGAAAAGAGGTAGATTTTTTAAAAGGGGGGTATGCAGACTTTATTAAATGAATACACACGATCCATTCCTAATGAGATTGTCCAATGGAGCAAACTGAACTGTCTATTCATATTTTTTCCACCTGCCCCCATAATGGCATCTATTTGCTTGGCCCCCACACAACAAAGCCGGATTTGTAAGCAGGGTCCCATTCATTAGTTGCCTATTTAAAGGCCCTGACAGAAATCCCTGTGAAAAGCTTTTCAGGTCAAATTCCCCTTTAATGACTTAGCCCATTCACTCAGGGTGGCAGGGGGAAGGATAGTGATTCCTTGACTTCTACCACTAGAAAGACAAGAAAATGTTTTCATAGAGCTTTACACGTGCCTTGCTTGCTAAACAGGAGGTGTTGATGAAAGATTCAACTTGGGGTCTGGGAGTTGGAACTGATATAAAAAAAAGAACCCTTTATATAGACCTTAGAACATATAATCTTCAAAAAAACGAGTTATGGTTTAGATATTCAAGTGCTTTATGGGGCTTTTCTTTGGCTTATTTCCTCTGCAAAGCCAGGTTTTCCCTGGGGGATTAATCTAGTGCTTGATTGGTTCCCTCAGAAAATGTTTAAATATCACATTATGGGTGAATTACATTTGTAGTTACCCTTGTTAAAGTCAAAGGACAAACAGAATTAGTCTGTTTCAACAGCTCAGCCTGGATTTTAAGGGGTGCACATGGAGTATGTGAGGATAAATATGTAAGACTGTGTTGAAATATCCATACCACTCCACTTCATGTACCCATTAACAAATACCTTATCGGTGTGCCTACAAACAGTCACAAATAATGTTCCCTTCTGCTTTTGAAATGGTCTAAGGAACATAAAGGGCATATCTTTGGATTTGTAGCATATCTCTATCTGTTATATTCTAACATTGTTTCCCTTTTAGCATTTGCATAAAATCATAATGAGACACTCCATGACCCTCTCCTCTGCTTCCCCCCTTCATTTTCCTCTGAATACCTTCGCTTTGTCTGTCTGTCTTTCTCTCTCTGTCTCTCTGTCTCTGTGTCTCTCTCCCTTCTCTCCTTATCTCTCTCTCCTTTCTCTCCTTCTTTTTCTCTCCTCTCTCTCTCTTCCTCTGTCTCTCTCTCTCTCTCTCTCTCTCTCTCTCTCTCTCTCTGTCTCTCTCTCTGTCTCTTCTCTCTCTCTCTCTCTCTTCCTCTGTCTCTCTCTCTCTCTCTCTCTCTCTCTCTCTCTCTCTCTCTTTCTCTCTGTCTCTGTCTCTCTTTCTCTATCTCTCTCTTTTTCTTCTCTCTCTCTCTCTCTCTCTCTCTCTCTCTCTCTCTCTCTCTTTGTGTGTCTCTCTGTCTCTCTCTCTCTGTCTCTCTCTTTCTCTCTGTCTCTCTGTCTCTCTACTCTCTCTCTCACTCTCTCTCTCTCTGTCTCTGTCTCTGTCTCTGTCTCTCTCTCTCTCTCTCTCTCTCTCTCTCTCTCTCTGTCTCTGTCTCTGTCTCTCTCTCTCTCTCTCTTCTTTCTCTCTGGAGTTGTGGGAAACATGTATTTATTTATTTATTTTGGGAAACATAATATAGAGCATGAGGAGTGTGACCACAAAATCATTATACATACACACACCCCTACACATATATGTATATGTATGTACATATGCCTATATAATTTGATAGAGTACAAAATGACTGTTTTTAAAATTAACTACCTTTAATATTTTAAATTTAAATTGGACCTGAGAGACTTGATTAGCTGGTAGCATGTCAGCAGCTTTGCAGCCAGGGGGTCATGAGTCCAGGTGGCGCCTCTGTTTTGTATGCTACATACAATCTAATGTCTAAGAGTCCCAGGCAACTTTCTAACACAATGTAAGAGTCTGTGTACTTTTTATTGGTGTAAAAGGTGTTTCCTCATTTTGAGTTCTCTTTAATACAGAATCCCATGAACTCTGAGTTCTCACACAAACATAAAGACCTATTAGTAAAACAAAACACCCAATATTAGACTAACTAAGCCAAGTTCTTTTCTACTTTGGGCAATATGGCCAAACAAATTTTAATATGAATTTTGTCTGGGACCACCAAGACAATTCAATGTGTGAATTAATACATATACACATAAAACAAAATTTGTATGTGTGATCTTTTTGGAATAATGATCGATTCTTAGAAATATGTAGGTGGTGGCAGGGAGATTGGTAAGAGGTTAGAACCAAAGCTTTTTTGTAATGCTTATCTTAAACAGAATGTAAAATCCAGAATACTAGGATAAGAAGCACAAGGGGCTTATTTGAGTTACATTTAAATTCTGTGGGTGAGGACTTTGTGATCCAATTATTTTTAAAAGGAAGAGACAAAACATAAAACAGTGGAAAGAACCCTGGACTTGGGAGTCAAAAAACATGGACTTAAGTCTTGTATTTGACAATAATTAACTGTATAGCTTGTGGCAGCAAGTCACTTAACTTCTCTTAGGCCCAGATTTTCTCATGCAGAGAAAGGATAATTGTTCTATTTGTATTAGAACTACCAGCAAATAGTTGAAGATATAGTCTGTAATGGATATTCATTAAGAAATTGTTGAACAATTTAACTGATCTCTAAGTTCCCTCCAGTACTAACATTTAGGATTCTGCAAAACAAAATACGCACACCCAAACCTCACCATAAATCCCAAATTTGGCCACATTCATTGTATTTTAGCCTTTTGTGACCCGGATTTAGATGTGTCCTCAATATGTATTATAGGGGATACTTGAGAGCTAGCCACTTTTGGAGGTAGTTATTAGTTTTAAGATATGTTTTCTCATCTTCCAAGCATTGGGGATGCATGGAGAATAATAAATATTTTATGAGGAGATATTTATAAAGTTAACTACCAGATAAAAGCAAGCCCCAAAACAAAAGAAAGTCTGGTTGTCAACTGTTGAGGCTATGGAAATGCCATGTTCCATACAGGTATCGATAGAAGCGAACCTGGGATTTTACTTATATTGGGAACTCCAGATAGAGAAATTCTCTCTTCTAGTGAATGTTGTCATTTTCTTAATGACTTAGAATGTTAGAAGATAGGTGGAAGACATAGGTTAAGTGATTTGCCCAAAGTCATTCAGGCAGTGTCTCTCAGGGATGAGACTTAAATTTAATCCGGACATGTTAAAGTTAATACTAATACTATTGCTAGGAATGATAGTAACCATTGATAATAGTTCTCTCTGGGCATGTAATACTAATATTCTTGCTAAGAACAATAGTTACCATTAGAAACTTATGTGAACTGATGTTAAGTGAAAGGAACAGAACCAGGAGATCATTATAAACGGCAACAGCAAGATTATATGTTGATACATTCTGATGGACTTGGCATGTCCCAACAACGAGATGATTCAGACCAGTTCCAATGGTCTTGTGATGAAGAGCAAGGACCCACAGAAAGGACTGTGGGAACTGAATATGGTTCATAGCATAGCATTCTTACTCGTTTTATTATTTACTTTTATTGTATTTTCTTTCTCATTTTTGTCCTTTTTGATTTTTGATTTTTCTTGTGCAGCAAGATAATTGTATAAATGTATATGCATATATTGGATTTAAGATACATTGGATTACTTGCTATCTAGGGGATGGAATAGGGAGAAGGGGAAAAACTGGAACACAAGGTTTTGCAAGGGTAAATTATCCTCACATATTTTTTGAAAATTAAAAAAGCTTTAATTAAAAAATAACCTGTAAAAAAACAATAGTTACCACTGATAATAGTTCTCTGTGAGTTCAGTGGATATAGTTCTTGGCCTGGAGTCAGGAAGATTTATCTTTCTGAGGTCAGTTCTGGTTTCTAACATTAGCTCTATGGCCGTGAGCAAGTGACTTTATATTGTTTGCCTCAATTTTCCCCTCTGTAAAAATGAACTAATGAAATGGAGAAAGAAATGGCAATCCATGCCAGTATCTTTGCCAAGAAAACCCAAATGACATCATAAAGAATCAGATATTGAGAACAATTGAACAAAATAGTTCTTAGATTTTTATATAAAATACTATAGATGTTATTTCAGCAGCAATTTGCTATGTGTTATTACTATCTCCATTTAACTGAAGAGCAAACAGAATCTCAGAGATGTTAAATTAATTTCCCAGGTCATCACAACTAATAGATATCAGAAATATGATCGGTATTTTCTTGAGTCCCAAATGCAGCACTCTTAGGAAATGTAGCACTTGTTTAATTCCAAGTTTTCTTTTGATAAGTGCCTCAAGAACTAGAAAAGGTGTCATTTTGCCCTATTCTAACCTCTTTTCTTTTTATTAGCAATCACTGGTTTGATTTCTAAAGTAAGAAGTTTGAAAGAAAGTAGTATTTTCTGCACAGTGTGCCTTGGGGTTTCTGATGATTTTGATTTAGAAAATTCATTTAACTGGAGACGCTTCCCTTTCCTTCCTCTCTTCAGCAACTTCTCTGAAAATGTTTACTCTCCCCATCTTTGTGGCTAGATTTAGGTATACAGAGTCCTTAAAAGGCAGTCCTGAGCATTTTCTTTTAGGCTGCATGCTAGGAAAAGGAAATATGAGGAGCTAGCTTGGCCATGTGCTAAGTCAGGCATTGCTTGGATTCATAGTTGCAAGTCTCCAATTTAAATAGTTACCAGAAGCAAATCTCAGCTTTTTAAAGATGAAGTAACCAATGAGGCATAATAAATTTTCCAAGGTCTTACAAATAGTAATTTTTCAAAGGATGTATATGAACAAAGTTCCTGCCAATCTAAAGCCAGTGTTAAGTCCATGTCATGGATGAGAAATCCCAGATCCTTTTTGCATATACCTGTACTTCACAGGCTAGAGCATTGTAGATGGAATAAGGATATTAGGATTTTTGTTTTGTTTTAATGCTTGTTTTATTCTTAGATTTATTAAATTGCTTTAATACATCAAGTCTGCCACTTACCACTCTAGAGTAAGTTATCTTACCTTCTGGAGTTCAGTAACTTCATTTATATTTGAATTGATGGATGGATGGTAAACTGCTTTCTGAATGGGATGGCATATGATTGTACTGTAGGGAATGATAAATTCAAAGAATTATTGGAAGATTTGTTTGAACCGATATGAAAGAAGATAAACAAAGCCAGTTGAACAATAAACAATTTGACAATAAAATAAAACACAAACATGCATACACATTAAAAATAAGCAAAAATTAAAAACAAACAAAAAAATCAAAAAGAATAAAGGTACTAGAAAACAGATTGTAATAATAGTTAGCATTTACATAATGCTTATGCTTTATAAAACACTTTACATGTGATATCTTCTTTCATATTCACAACCCTGTGAGGGAGGTACAATTATTATCCCCATTGACAGATGAGGAAAAAAAGAGATAGATGGAAATTTAGTGACTTGCTAAGTTCATACAGTTGTAAAAGAGTCATGGGTAGCATTGGAACTGAGGTCTTTCAGATTCCATATCTTCTATCCACAGTGCCTCTAGCTGTCTGAGATATTCTTCCCTTCTCTCACCAGAAAGGCAGAAGAATAAGCAAACAGAATATTAAATATATTGGGATCCATATTTGTATTATTACTATTTTTTCTTTAGTTTTCTTTTTTATTCTTTGTCAAATGCAGAGTCTGATTTTTTGGCAATGGATGAGTTATCACTAAATGATAGTTTTGCAAAAAAATGGGGGGGAGTGTCAATAAACCTATTAAAATGAAACAGAATATTATTATAGCAAGACCATGGAGGCAGATTGGATGATCTCTCCAGTCTTTAGCATGAAATCTATAACCTTAAGACTTAACATTTTAAAAATTCCATATATTGTTAACATCATCTTGTTCTCCCAATATATTCTTCTATTTTAACAAAAGAATTCAAAAGAAAAAAGGACAAAACAGGTCATTAAAATTATGAATATCACATACTTATCCAAGTGTGACATTATATATTATTTTTGATTTGTCACACTTGGATATGTGTGCAATATTCATAATTTTGCTTTTTTTTTGACATTTTTGAAATCTTGATCTTCAATCAAAAGAATTCTTATATCTTTTCTTTTGTTCCTACTATGGCTAGGCCTTGGGGAAAATTCTCTGTGGTTCTATATCCGACTTTCAGTGTTCTTATTTCTGATCATATTTTTCTGCCATTCCTCCGCCTTCCACTTTAGGTCCATTATAAAATTTCAGGAATAAGTGCTTGTTAAACTGAAGCAAATCCTCTCCTTGTTAATGCTTTTGAGAGAGGATAATCAGCAGTGGGCAGAGGAAGAATGAAAGTCATAATTGAGCTTGTTAATTTTCCTTCTTTGTTTCTCTAAACAAATATTTCCACTAGAAGGAATGAGAGGGAAACACATGGGTTCAAAGAGTATCTTAGATCATTAGGAAATTATGTCCTTGTTTACCACATTAGTTCAAATTCCAGCAATGGTTACAGTTTAGAGACCTTTCCTTGCAACGATGCCCAATTATTATTTTATTATTTTTGTTTATCAGAAGAAATTGAAGTTCAGAGCACTGACCTCACTGGCCCAGGATCATATGACTAGTAAGTGGTGTAGCCAGTTAGTCTTCAAATCCAGATCTTATGATTTTAAGCCAAGTGCTCTGTTCCATCAAAAACAAACTAGAAGATGCTGGATCTCCTGTCATTTCTCCTCTTTATGTGCCAGTTGAGAGAATGTTACCATATTTCAGGTCTACAGGAATTGCAGAACCTTTTCCTAATATTATAAAATGCTTTTAAAAAAAGCCCACAGGATGTACTTTCTGGAATCCTGCCAGGGCCTTAAGCAAATCACCTTAGCCTTATTTTGGTGAGTGTGTCTGGGTAGGATGCCATCAGGAGAGAACATTTTTCCCTGTAACTTTCCAGCTTTTCTTTTTGCCTGGAGGACACACACACACACACACACACACACACACACACACACACACACACACACTTTCCAAAAACTACCTGAATCATCCAATGATTCTTATATAGGAAATTCAATCTCTTCTGTCCCAGGAGACATTCAGGGATGTAAAACCAGACATTAGAAAGAAATACAGCATTAGTCCCTCTAATATAAACTTAGGAAACAATTTTATGTGGTAGAAAGAGTTCCAAAGTTGGATAGACAAAACCTGCATAAATTATGGTCCTAACATTTACTAGCTGGGAGACTTAGGTAATTGGACTTCACTAATTTTCCATACCTATAAAGGGATGTGGTTGGATTTATGATGGATGGATGATGATCTGAGGTCTTGTGCAAATTTATTAGATGTGCAATGTCAATTTTCCTTTTTAGACTTTGGTTTTTATTTCTATAAAATGAAGAGAAGACCTTTCTAGGGCAGCTAGTTGGCACAGCGGATAGAATGCTGACCCTGGAGTCAGGAGGACCTGAGTTCAAATACAGTCTCAGACACTTACTAGCTGTCCTCTCCTGGGTGAGTCACTTAACCCTGTTTACCTCAGATTCCTCATCTGCAAAATGAGCTGGAGAAGGAAATGGCAAAACAGTCCAGAATCTTTGCCAAGAAAATTCCAAATGGGGTCACAAAGAATAGAACATGCTGAAATAATTGTACAACAAAGTCCTTTGAAATTATAATTTAAAGGTATGTTTATGTTCTTATGATACAGGTATTAAAAATCTTAAAGGAGAGGGAGAGAGATAGGAAGAGTCAAATATGGATAAAGAGAGAGAAATAGAAAGAGACAGACAGAGAGGCAGACAGAAAGTGACAGAAACAGAGGCAGAGACAAGGGAGAGACAGAAGACACACAGAAAGACAGATTAAAAGACAGAACAAGAGACAGAATGAGTGAATAACAGAGAGAGGGAGGGAGGGAGGGAGAGAGGGAGAAAGGGAGAGAGGGAGAAAGGGAGAGAGAGAGAGAGAGAGAGAGAGAGAGAGAGAGAGAGAGAGAGAGAGAGAGAGAGAGAGAGAGAGGCAGAAGACACAGAAAGACAGATTAAAAAGCAGAACAAGAGACAGAATGAGTGAGTGAGAGAGAGAGATGGAGAGAGAGAGAGAAACAGAGGAAGAGAGAGAAAAAGGAGAGACGGAAGACACAGAAAGACAGATTAAAAAGACAGAACAAGAGACAGAATGAGTGAGTGAATGAATGAGTGAATGAGAGAGAGAGAAATGGAGAGAGAGAGAGAGAGAGAGAGAGAGAGAGAGAGAGAGAGAGAGAGAGAGAGAGATGGAGAGAAACAGAGGCAGAAAGAGACAAAGGAGAGATAGAAGACAGAGACACACAGAAAAACAGATTAAAAAGACCAGAGACAGAATGAGTGAGTGAGTGAGTGAATGAGAGAGTGTGAGAGAGAGAGAGAGAGAGAAATGGAGAGAAACAGAGGTAGAGAGGAACATATCCTCACCAATACTGCTCTATTGGCCATCCATGTATGGAGTTGAAAAGGTACTTGGATTTTTGAAAGGACAGGAGGGGGGGAAATGAAATAAAATAAAAGACATGTGAAAAATTGATTTTCTTTAGTTTCTTGGCTCGGGTCCCAAACCGAAAGAAGTTGTTTTGGATTTCATCCTAGTTCTCATTTGGGCACATCACAAAAGCACAGCATAATTTGTCACCAGGGGTAACACGTGTGTAAAAGATGGGAGCCGGAACAACGACCAGGACCTCGTTGAAAACCGAGGTCACAGCTGAAGTGCAGTCTGCCCACGCCACGTGATGCTGGTGCCTCGTTCCCCGGGCGCCGAATTCCCCTCGCAAACGTTTTCCTGTCTAAGCTTTTGGCACAAGGAGATGGAGAAGGCTGCTGGCTTCCGCTGTCTCTTCATGCAGCAGGAGCCTCTGGGGCCGGTTGGCTCACTAATAGCACCCGACTGGGAAGTGGAGGGACACGAGCTCTAGGTAGGAAATGGGGGGATCGCTATGGTTTGGGACAGATGTACTGCCTTATGTGGAGATGGTCCAGGAGTCCCTCTGGACGATGCTGCTTCTGCTCCTTCCAAGTAAGACACAGAGCAAAGAGGCTTCCCAAGTCCCCCCAAGGAGAGCCCTTAACTCCGATTTCCAAGTGCAGATTTTCTTTGCTTAAATCATTTTCCCCTTCTTCTGTGGGCAAAGGGAAATATGAAGGAATACAGGAGGGCTGAAGTAGAAGACACCGTTATTTCTCCTCTCTGGGACTCAGTCTCCATATCCATAAAGTAAAAGGTGTGGACTTGAGTAGGATTTGTATTGGGTTTTTGGGTTTTTTTGGGTTTTGTTTTGTTTTCTGGCTCTAAATTTATTATCCTAAAGGGGTATTTCTGTAAATGAATCATATATGGAAAAGCAGTTTTATCTACTAACTGATATGGTAGAATAGAATTCAGAAAGATCTGAGTATAATTCCTACTTCAGATGTCTAGGTGTTGAAGGACACTTTACTTGACTACTCTGAGACTCAGTTTCTTCATCTGTGAAATGGACAGGATAATATTTCTACTGTCTGTCTCACAGGATTTTTGTGAGAAAGAGAATGGCTTCTCTTATAAAACATATTAATTTAAATGATTACTCATTGTTTTGTGGATTTTTGCATGTGTGTATGCATTTCCAACACATAGCAAAGAGCCTAGCACGTGTTATTCAGTTAATCAATATTTGTATATTGATATTAACCACATCGATTTATATTCTTCTTCCTTCCCTTGTCATCCAAGCAACACTAACAAATATGTACATTCTAACATAAACATGTGTGTATATATATATACATATATATACATATACATATATATGTATATATATATACAGACACACACATATATATATACATATATATACAGACACACACGCACACGCACACACACACACACACACATATATACATATATATATATATATATATATATATATATATATATATATATATATATATTTTTTTTTTTTTTTTTTAATAGAAAGCATTTCAGGACAATTAATTGGAACATTGACTATAGCAGTATAATGTAATGTTCACCCTCCATGGTCCCCTAACTCTCCAAGGATTAGGGAAGGGGAGAGAAAGAAAGAGACAGAGACAGAGTGGAGATGGAGGGAGGGATAGAGACGGAGACAGAGGCAGAGAGATTGAGAAGAGGGAGATAGAGACACAGAAAGGAAGGTACATTTTCTCAACTCCTTTTGGAACAGGCTTGGTCATTGCGGAAACATCGGCTTCTTCAAGTGTCCTTGAAGTGTGAGTTTTTATAAACCAGGACAATATTACTTTGTCAGTGTCATTTTATTTATCATCCCAGAATTTATAAACTTGGCCCTTTTTTAAGTCACAGCCATATTTATGATCTAAAACATTTTAAAAACTTCACATACATTGTACATTATGACTCAGTTATCCTCATCCTCTTAAATTCCCTTTCATTGGTATAGTAGTTTTATTGGGCCACATTATTAAACCTATGACATCATAAATTACAATCACATCACTTCCATATATAATCCATTTTCCAAGAACATAAAAACAAGAGACAATTAAAACTGTGTACATATTTTAACAGACAGAACAAGTGACAGGAAATTCTTTTCTGCTCTGTTTAAATGTTTTTGCACCCTGCATCCTAACGAAATGTAAAAATACTTTTGGCTTTTTTTTTTCTTCATGCTTTGTACAAACTGTCCCACATGTCTAAATTGTTCTCCTATCTCACATCAACCTTTTGGAATCCTTAATCACATTCAAGGATCAGTATAAAGGCTGAATCCTGAACAAGGCCTTAGTCAACATTAACTGGAATTGGGAGTCTTGTGTTTATATTTCACTGCTTACAGATGAATGAATGAATGAGAACATTTTTAAATAATTACTTTATGTGAATCACTGTGGTTGATGATAGGAAGTCAAAAAGAAAAGGAATATAGTAATTTGTTGTTCTCTCATTGCATCTGGGGAAGCAACACCTATATAAAGTTTCATCATCAAGGCAGATGGAAAGGTATCATGATCTTTAGGTACAGTGGCAAAGTAAATGGTAATAGGTCTTCTTTGATGTCACTTCCAATAATAAAATCAATTTTTTTTTTGCATTGAACTATTTGTCCAGGGCCAAGGAGCTTGGTGACAACTTTTTTTGTTCTGAGCCTTAATTCTATATATATATATATATATATACATATATATATATATATACTACTACTACTATATATATTCTTCTACTACTATATGTATATATATAGATATATATAGATATATATATATACTTAATTAAGTATCCTACTATAACTGATATTTAATTGATCATTTCAAGATGTCCATGGGACTTTGCCTGTATTTTCTCAGTAGACATTCACTATGAATTGTGAGCTATATAGTGATTATATTCTTATCACCACTTTGTTGAATAGAGAAACTGAATTTCATCTTGGCTCATAGACGTAATAGTGTCACAAGTTGAATTTGAACCCAGGATTTCTGGGTCCAGGCCTGATACTACATAGGAATGTATCTTATCATGTAAAGCTTCTCTTTGTGTAATTTTTGTGTTAGCATTACTTGTAAAGCACTTCAGATGTTTATCTTTTGTTGATTGGTTCTGAAATTTAGGAATCAGAATGTAGTTGATTCAAAGGCACAGATTCATTAGCAAATGGACTGAAGACCTGAGTCTTGGTTCAGAATGGTAGTTCAACCCCAAACATCAGGCAATATGGTAAGGAATATATGGATGTGTCTGAGGAAAAGAGGCATATTGTCACTTAGGGAATACCTGAGGCACATTGCTTTCACATCTGTTAAATGGCAGCCCATTTGACATTTTGGAACCAGCAACATTTCTGGACAAATTCTCTTAGGTTACATAAGTTCTGACTCTTGGGACTTTGAAGGATTTTGATATAAAACAGAGAAAAAATTAGAGGGTCATGCAATAAACCTCAGTGGAAATTCACTGGATTTAGAGTAAAAGCCCCGGGTTCAAATTTGAACTCTCTTAATTAGCAATTACCTCTGTGACTCTGAACAAGAATTGCTGCTCTATCTTAAGAAGGGAATGACAATGGCACCATGTACATCAATATTAATAATAGTTAACAATAAAAATTTAAAAGCAGTCTGTGCATATTTTCTATTCTAATCCTCTGGGTTAGGAGTGGTTATTACGCCCATTTTTTGATGAAGAAACTAAAACCAAGAGTTTAAGTAATTGGTTTAGTCTTTCAGCTGATAAGTATTTGAGGTAAGGTTCAACCTCAGTTTCTTCAGACTCCCATTGCAGTATTCTCCCTACTGAACCATGATATCTCACTTGTGTATCATTAGCATACATATTTATTCAACTTACATTTCTTCCTCTGCCACGGGGCTGCCTCATGAATGTGGATTTCAAGCTCTTGCTTCTAACTTTAATATCAGCACTTAATTTCAACTCTTAACTTGACACTGAGTGGTAGAGGTGGGAGTTTTGTACCTGATTCTTAAGTTTGTCATCTGGCTCTTTGCTGAGGAGTTTTCTGTACTTCTGCCGTTCCCTGAAGGGAAGAGAAGGACCTGGATGACTGGCCTGACCTGGACTGTCCCTGAGGTTAATGGGGAGGCACTCAATCACAGTGGGGATGAGGGTACATGCACCAATTAAGCCATGTTGAAGGTATCAAGCGACTCTCATGAAGTCTTTTAAGAAGATGACTGATAGGTCTCTCCTAATTGCCCGGTTCCTATTCTCATCATGATACTTTTTCCCTCCTTCATGGGAATATGCCAGAGGTCGTTGTAGACATTAAACATCAAGCACAATTAACTTTACCCAAAATCAGTGGAGGTTGAAGTATCCTACAGCAATGGAATAACCTCTGGGGTAGAATAGAGACAGGTTAGAATTGAGATAGCAAATAACAATTCTCACATTCAACTTACCTTGCAGGGCTAATGCAGGAAGGAGGAATATATTTCACTGTGCGAATCACACATAGCTCTGATTCAGAATTCTTAGCCCTTCAGTTCAGAATTCTAAATGGAATTGGAACAGATGTGCAAGGACTTTCACATATGTTCTTTCCAGATGACCTAAATTCATTAAAAAAAAATTGACTATCCACACCATCCAGGATCAGAGCTATAATGAGATTGGGACAGCCATGCTCTTGTCCCAGAGTACTTTAATGTAAAAACCACATTCATTTAAAACATACATTCCTTCCTCATTAGAGAAAGCAATTCATTTTTCCACTCAACATCATTTCTCTTAATCAAATTTGGTAATATTTTCATATCATGGATGGCAAAGGTGATTTAAGGGTAGGTTTATTACAGAATTTTCTATGTATTTGCTTCAAGGTACTTGGTTCAGGAGCAAAAATGTTAAATTTTGAAAAAAAAAAGATTATAAGTAAATCTATGTTTAAAGAAATACAAAGAACAATAATGGTCATCTAACTCAAAACTTCCATCATATAGTTGGCCTATATATTATTCATATGTGGGGCCTGACATGACTTATAGAACATTATATATCACCTAATATGTTCTCAAGAAGATAAGTGGTACAGAGGATAGAATATGGAGGTTGGAATCAAAAAGACTCTTCTTCATCTGGCTTCAGATACTGCCTAGCTATATGACTCTGGGAAAGTCACTTAAGCCTGTTTGCCTTAGTTTCCTTATCCAGAAAATGAGCTGGAGAGGGAAATGATAAACTATTCTAGTATCCTTGTCAAGAAAACCCCCACAAAAGTATCACAATCTGATGAGCCCGAAACAACAACAAATTATACTCCCAGGTGTTCGCCATTTAAAAATTCATTAAATGCTGTATGAAGATGTATTCTGATGGAAGTGGATATCTTCAACATAAAGAAGATCCAACTCACTTCCAGCTGATCAATGATGGACAGAAATAACTACACCCAGAGAAGGAACACTGGGAAGTGAATGTAAATTGTTAGCACTACTGTCTATCTACCCAGATTACTTATACCTTCGGAAGCTAATACTTAGTGTGCAACAAGAAAATGGTATTTACACACATATATTGTATCTAGGTTATATTGTAACACATGTAAAATGTATGGGATTGCCTGTCATCGGGGGGAGGGAGTGGAAGGAGGGAGGGGGGGTAATTTGGAAAAATGAATACAAGGGATAATGTTATAAAAAAATTAATCATGCATATACACTGTGGAAAAAAATTCTAAATAAAAAAATCATTAAATTTCAGTTTTAATGCTCATATGGGATACAATTTTAATAATAGCTTTTTATTTTCAAAATTCCTGCAAAGATAGTTTTCAACATTCACCTTTGCAAAACCCTATGTTACAATTTTTCTCCTTCCCTTCATCCCATCCTCTCCCCTATATAAGAAGTAATCTTTTATATGTTAAACATGTGTCATTCTTCTACACATTTATCATGCTGCACACACAAAAAAAATCAGATCACAAAGGAAAAAAAGAAGAAAGAAAGAAAAACAAACAACAAAAAAGATAAAAATACTATGTTGTGATTCACATTCAGTGCCCAGTTCTCTTTCTGGATGCAGATGGTTCTCTTCATCACAAGACCATTGGAACGAGCCTGAATCAGTGAAAAGCCTCATCTATCAGAGTGATCATCACATAATCTTCTTGTTGCTTTGCTCAATGCTCTCTTGGTTTCACTCACTTCACTAAGCATCAGTTCAGTAAGTCTTTCAAGTCATTTCTGAAATCATTCTGCTGATCATTTCTTATAGAACAATAATATGCAATATACTTTTAGGTATTTACATGAACTTTACTGATTTTCAATATTAAATCATTGATCATAGAACCAAAATACTGAGATCTGGAAATGCTGCCCCAAATACCATGTAGTCCTAAGATAAAAGGACCACAGATTCAGACGTGAAAGAGTGATATAGTCTGACTTCATTTTACAAATAAGAAAAGTGATAGGGAGCGTAGATGACTTACATGACATCATATAGTTGTGAGAAATTATTTTCTAGATACCTTCTTTACTCACAAACTCATTCAACTATTAGTTTATTTTTTGCATAGTTCCTTCCAAGTTTCCACAAAACCACACATGAAACAACTATACCAATCACTGGACCAGTCAAAAATTTCCAAAAATTGCATTTGCCAAGGTTGGGTATGTCCTCGAAAAAACTCTTAAAAAATCTGGATTACCATGTCTAGCTAATAGATCTTTTTTTTTTCTTCTTTTTAAAATTTTTATTTTTTTTTATTTTCCCCACTTACATGTGAATGCATATATGCAAAGAAAATGCTATGCAAATAGCATTTTTGGTATATGTATGCATTCATGGCTTTTATTACATATTTCTATATGACTCATGTTATAAAAGAAAAATTAGAACAAAAGGGACAAACCATGAGAAAAAAAAGTAAAAATAGTACGTTTTTAGGAGTTCTGTTTCTGGAAGTGGATATTTTTTAAAAGTGCAAAGTTTATTGGCATTGCCTTGCATCATTAAATTGCTGAGAAGAACCAAGTCTATCTTAATTGATACTGTTACTGTGTAGAATATTTTCCTAATTCTGCTTACTTTACTTATAATTTATTTTTTCATTTTTTTGATTCCATCCATTGTAGAATTTAGATTCTTCCTCCAAAATGGATATTACACATTTCTCTTCTTTGCTTTTCCTCATTACATATCTCCATTCTCTCCAATTTAATACTTACGCACTTCTGGACATTATCTTGAAATCAAGGAGAGAGAGTTTCCAGTTATTCCTTGGAAATATACTGGATAATATTTCTAGACTATTGATTAAACATTTCCAAGTACAAGAAAATATTCCAAAGCCATATATTGCAAAGAAATTTCTAACCTACTTTAGGACAGAGAGTTTCCTTATATGTAAATAGTCATATTGATAAACAGAAGTCTAGTCATCCCTCTGAGTTGGACATAATATAATGTCCCTTACATTCACTGATCCTTAAAAAAAATTGTTGAATTGATGGATTGTTTTACATGTGATTATATTTTTTAATGTGATACAATGTAGAATAGAGATGCATTACCATAACTTGCATATGGAAGGAAAAAATAGTTCTACTCTCATCTCACATTTAATGTTATGTAAACATTGATAAAGCATTTTGTCTCATATTCTTTCAAGTATTTTTATTATTAATGTTTGATATTGTTTAGCATTGATGCTTTATAAGTTTTAATTATGCCACTGCACCAGGAAGGATATTGGCAAAACAGGACCAAAAAAAAAAAAATAATAATAATTAAATAAACAAATGAATAAATCCCTACTATCTATTAAGGGAGAGCCTCAGTTTCATTTATAAATTTGTTTTGATCTTTGCATTCTGTACCTCAAAAAATTGTCATCAAGATCAAATGAGATAATCACATCATTCTAATTTTTACATTGATATTCATGAATATTTATTTTTTATTATTATAGCTTTTTATTGACAAAACATATGCATGGGTAATTTTTCAACATTGACCCTTGCAAAACTTCTGTTCCAACTTTTCCCCTCTTTCTCTCTACTCCCTCTCCTAGATGGCAGGCAGTCTCATACATGTTAAACAAGAAATTCTGAATTGTAAATGATTGAGGGAATGGTTTGGTCAAGTATAACTTCTCCTCATGAATTATTCAAATATGAGTCACATTGTTATGCCTTTAGCTGCTCATATAAGTCTGGAGAAGGCAAACACTTGAAAAAAATCACTTAAATGTAAAGAAAACTTTTTCTACTTAAAATTCTTTTCCTGGCTCTATCTTTACCAATAAGACATTAGGAATCTACATTAATAGTTAGTTAGTAACTTAATAAGTCAGTGACTTGATATTGTTGAAAGCATAGTGTCAATAAGTATAAAAACCTAGTAATTATTTGTTCCATACTCACAGCACGGGTCATCACTGCTTTATTTTTCAGGTGACTGTGGCTCTTGGAAATTAGATGGTTAGATGGTATAAAGTAAGTACATAATGAAGAATTCATTCTTCACCACCAAGTTAAAATAAGATTGAATAGTCTTGGGCATAGTCAAATTTATATAATTCCTATCATCTTTCAGCAATGATGGTGAATAGCTTTCCAATAAAGGAAAGATTCCCTTTTAGTCTTGTACTTGGCTTTTTCTTTCTTGGACCTTGTTATCATATTGAGTTTCCATACTATCATCTTCTATTCTTTCAATACAACACAAATGGCTTTCATTTTTATTCCCTCTCAGACCTGGTGTAACTAGGTTAAATACACACACATACACACACACACACACACACACACACACACACACACACACACACACACACATTCTACTTCATTGATAAGAAAAAAGAGATGAGACTGATTCTTCTGAGTATAATTAGTCACTCGCTTAGGAAAATGGTCTTATATTTGCAAGCATATGCTTGCTTATTGGAACTTGTTCTTGAATAGTTTGAATGGTTAGAAATCCCATTTCCTTTGTCTGATAATCATTTATTGAGGCAGTTCTTCAAATCACTTTTGAGTCATGTCTAGCTCTTCATGACCCAATTTGGGATTTTTCTTTTGCAAAGATAATGGAGTACATTATCTTTCTGAAGATATAATTCTGAAGATAATTTTAATATGTCTTTTTGCTTTTTTTATTTCTTTTAATTAATAGTATTTTTCAATTAAATGTGAATATAGCTTTTAATATTCAGTTTTTATAAGATGTTGAGTTTCAAAATTTTATTTCTCTTTCTTCCCCAAACTCTCCCACTCTCCAAAACAGCAAGCAACCTGATACATATGTACAATCTTGTTAAACATATTTCCATATCAGTCATGATAGAAAAAAAAAGTAAAAATAGTATGCTTCTAGGTGAATTCAGATCCATAGTTCTTTCTCTGAATGTGGAAAACATTTTTCATCATGAATCTTTTGGAATTATCTTAATTATCTTTCTCAGTCTTTCAAAGCTGATCATCATACAGTGTTGCTATTACTCTGTATAATATATATGATATCCTGGCTTTGCCCACTCAACTCAGAATCAGTTCATGTAAACCTTTCCAGAATTTTCTGAAATTTTCTAAAAACTTGCCTACCTATATTTCTTATAGCAAATAGTATTCTACTGCATTAAGATCTTACAACCAGTCCAGCTACTCCACAAGAGATGAATATTCCCTTCCATTTTTTATTCTTTACAACCACAGAAAGAGGTGCTGCAAATATTTTCATACAAGCGAAACCTTTTCTTTTTTTTTTAATCTCCTTAGGTTAAATTCCTAATAGTGATATTTCTGTTTCAAAGAGTTTACACAATTGTTTCCTTTTTTAAATTGTAGTAAGTTTATTTATTTTTAATACAAATTGTTTTATGAATCATGTTAGGAGAGAAAAATCAGAACAAAAAGGAAAAAAAAAACATGGGAGAGAAAAAAAAGCAGAAAAAAAGTGAATATAGTTTGTTCTCATTTACATTGTCTCCTTAGATCTTTTTTTTTTCTGGATGCAAATGGCATTTTATTTCCAAAGTCTATTGGATTTGCTTCAGATCACTGAACTGCTGAGAAGAACCAAGCCTTTCATAGTTGATCATTGCACATTCTTGCTGTTATTGTGCACAATGTATTCCTGGTTCTGCTTGTTTAGCTCAGCATCAGTTCATGTAAATCTTTCCAAGCTTTTTTATAATCAGCTTGTTCATCATTATATAGGGCTATGATATTCCATTACCTTCATGTACCACAGTTTGTTCAGCCATTCACCAATTGATGGGCATCTGCCCCTTTTCAGTTCTTTGCTACCACAAAAGCAGGTGGTACAAATATTTTTTGCACATGTGGGTCCTTTTTCTCATCTTTATGATTTCTCTGGGACAAAAATCCAGTAATGGAATTGGTGGGACAAAGAGTATGCACAGTTTTACAGTCCTTTGGGAATTGTTCCAGATTGCTTTGCAGAAGATCATTTCACAACTCTGCCACAATGCATTAGTGTACCAGGTTTTCTACATTCAACATTTTTCATTATCTGTGACGTGACTGTCATCATACCCAATCTGAGAGATGTGAGATGGTACCTCAGGGTTGTTTTAATTTGCATTTCTCTAATCAGTAGCAATTCGGAACATTTTTTCATATGATATGGCATTAATATGTATATGGCTTTAATTTTGTCATCTGAAAATTGTCTGTTCATATCATTTGACCATTTATCAATTAGGGAATGAGATGTATTATTATAAATTTGACACAGTTCTTTATATATTTTAGAAAATATACCTTTATCAGAAATATGGTCTGCAAAGATTTTTTTTCCAGCTTTGTACTTCTCTTAAATTTTAATCTTGTTTTTGTTGATTTTGTTTGTGCAGAAAATTTTTAATTTAATGTTATCACGTTGCCTATTTTGCCTTTCATAATGTTCCCTATTTTTTTTAGTCATAAATTCATCCCTTCTCCAAAAATCTGATAGGCAAATTATCCTTTGTTTTCCTAATTTGTTTCTGGTGTCATCTTTTCTACCCAAATTTCCTATTTTGATCTTATTTTAGTATGGGGTGTGAAATGTAGGTCTATGTAGATATTCTGATAAATTATTTTCTAGTTTTCCCAGCAATTTTTGTCAAATAGTGAATTCTTAGTCCAGAAGCTAGAATTTGGTGATTTATGAAATGTTAGATTGATATAAGGCTTGGTTATTAAATTGTGTATATTTAACCTACTCCACTAATCCATCACTCTATTTCTTATCCCGTACTAAATTGTTTTGAGTCCTGCTGCTTTATAATATAGTTTTAGCTTTGGTACTGCTAAGCCACCATTCTTTGTATTTTTTTTCCATTAATTCCCTTGATGTTCTTGACCTTTTCTTCTTCCAAATTAATTTCGTTATTATTTTTGTAGTCCTATAAAATAATGTTTTGGCAGTTTGATTGCTATGACTTTGAATAAGTATACCAATTTAAGGATAATTTCATTTTTAATATACTAGCTTGGCCTAGCCATGAACAATTGATATTTTCCCAATAGTTTAGATCTGATTTTATTTATGTGAGAAGTGTTTTGTTATTGTGTTTATATAGTTCTTGTGTTTGCCTTGGCAATTAGACCCTCAAGTACTTTATTTTGTCTCCAGTAATTGTAAAAGGAATTTCTTTCTATCTCTTGCAGATGAGCTTTGTCAGTAATATATGAAAATGCTGATGATTTGTGAGGGGTTTATTAATTTTTTTTGTATCCTGCAACACTAATAAAGTGGCAATTTTTTTTGGTAGCTTGTTGGATGATTTTCTGGGATTCTTTAAGTATATCATCATATCATCTGCAAAGAATGATGTTTTATTTTCTCATTGCTTATTCCAATTCCTTTAATTTCTTGTACTTTTTCTCATTGCTAAAGCCAACATTTGTAGTACAATGTTAAATAATAGTGGTGATAATTGTCATCCTTGTTTTACCCTCTGATTTTATTTGGAATGGACCCAGCTTCTGTTCATTAAAAATAATGCTTGCTGTAGGTTTTAGATTGATACTGATTATTTTTAGGAAAGCTCACTTTATCCCTATGCTCTCTAGTGTTTTTAATAAGAATGGATGCTGTATTTTTTCAAAACACATCTGTATCTATTGAGATTATCAAATGATTTCTGTTGGATTTATTATTGATATGGTAGAATATGGAAAAAAAAAATTTGTGATATTGAACCAACCCTGAATTCTTGGGAGAAATCCTACTTGGTCATAGTGTATTATCCTGCTGAAAAGGTTGCTATAATCTTTTTGATGATATTTTATTTAATTTTTTTTGCATCAGTATTTATTAGGATTGGTTTGTAATTTCCTTTTTCTGTTTTGTACTTTTTTACTTATCAGTGCCGTATTTGTGTCATAAAAGAAATTTGGCAGTACTCTTCTACCTGTTTTTTCCAAAAGTTTACATAATACTAAAATTAAATTTTCTTTAAATGTTTAGAAGAATTCACCTACTAATAAATTGTTTGATCCTTGTGAATCCTTGTGAATCCATTTGGTCCTGGAGATATTTGCTTAGGGAGTTCATTAATGACTTGTTCAATTTCTTTTTCTAAAATGTGACTATTTAATTATTTAATTTCTTCTTCTGTTAAGCTGGTCAGTTTATATTTTTTGGAAATATTGATCCATTTGGGATAGATTGTCAGACTTTCTGTGGTGGAGTTGTGCAAAATAGTTTCTAATTTTTGTTAATTACCAGTTCTGTATTTCCCTTTATCCTATTTCCTCCACAGTATTTATTTTTTCTCTTTCTTTCCACCCTGTCCTGAGTCCTATGACCTTTTTTACCCACTTCATCCTCTACCCTATCTCCTTATCACCCCTCCCACTTCTCTTACTTGTGTTTTTAACCCACTTCACCCACTAACTTATCTTCTATTAGCCCTTTTCCCCTTCTCTTACTTTTTTCCCTAGTGTTTCTGCCCTCCATTTTTTTTTCTCTTTCTCCTCCTACTTCTTTATAAGATTAAATAAATTTCTATACTCAACTGAATGATTAAGTTATTCCCCCTTAGAGCCAAAACTTATGAGATCAAACTTCAGACAGTGCTCATCCTCATCCCCTTTCCCTATATTGTAAAAGGGCTTTTGAGCCTCTTGGTATGAACTAATTGTTTCATTACACCTTCTCTTTCCTCTTTTTTCCAGTACAGACCTTTCCCCACCACTTAATGCCTGTTTCTTAGATGTCATCACATCAGAGTTCATTCATAAACACACCCTCAGTACACATGATATCTCCCTTTGTGTGCCTCAGTGTAAGATATTTTTCTTAAGAATTACAGATATTATTTTCCCATCTTGAGATGTAATTAGAGATTTCAATAATTCTCTTGATATTCTTGACCTTGTGTTTTTACAGGTGGATTTTGTATTATTTTTTATAGTTCCATAAAATAATCATTTGGTACTTTGTTGTAGCAGTGAATACTTAGATCGAATTACAATATTAACTAATTTAGTTCAGCCTACCTATAAGCAATTGATATTTTCCAGTTGTTTCAATATGACTTTACTGTGTGAAAAGGGTTTTATCATTTTGTTTATACAGTTTCTGGTTTGTCTTGGCAAGTAGACTCCCAAATATTTCATCTTGTCTACAGTTATTTTAAATGAAATTTTGTTATCTTATGCTACTGGGCATTGTTGGTGACATACACACACTGATAATTTACGTTCATTTATTTTATATCTTGCAATTTTCCTAAAGTTGTTAATTATTTCAAGTAATTTTTAATTAATGCTTTTGCATTCTCTCTGTATAGCATAATTTCATATGCAAAGAGTGAGTTTTGTTTACTCCTTGATCATTCTAATTCCTTCAATTTCTCCCCCCCCCATTCCTTATTGCTAAAGTTCTAGTACATTTCTAGTACAATATTGAATAATGGTATTGATAATGAACATCCTGATCTTAGTGGAAAAACTTCTGTGTTATCCCCATTATTTATAATGCTTGTTTATGGTTTTAGAGCAATACTGCTGATCATTTTAAGGAAAACTCCATGTATTTCTCTGCTCTTTAGTGTTTTAATAGGAATAGGTGCTATATTTTTTTCAAAAGCTTTTTTTTTGGCATCTATTGAGATAATCATGTGATTTTTGTTAGTTTTGACATTGATATGATCAGTTATGCTGATAGTTTTCCTAATATTGAACTAACCCTATGTTCCGAGTATAAATCCCTTGTGGTCATAGTGTATTATTCTGGTGATCACTTGTTGTAATCTCATAACTAATATTTTATTTAAATTCTTACATCAATATCCATTAAGGAAATTGTCTCTAATTTTCTTTTTCTGTTTTGACTCTTACTGTTTTAGATATCAGAACTATATTTGTGTCATAAGAGAAATTTGGTAGGTCTCTTTTGTCTATTTTCCAAATAATTTTTATCATATTGGTATTAATTGATCTTTAAAATTTTGTTAGAATTCACTTGTAAATACATATGGCCCTGGGGGTTTTTTCTTAGGGAGTTAATTGATGACTAGTTCAATTTATTTTTCTAAATATATTTTATTTACTCCTCTGTTAATCTGAGTAACTTATTTCTTTTTGTAAGTATTCTTTCCATTTTATTTGAATTGTCAGATTTATTGCCACACAAATGGGCAAAACAAGCTTATAATTATTGCTTTAATTTCCCCTTCATTAATGGTGAATTTATCCTTTTCCTTTTTGATATTAGTAATTGGTTTTCTTCTTTCATTTTTCAAGTCAAAACAATCAAATGTTTATGTAATTTTATTGATTTTCTAAATAAAACCAGCTTTTTATTTATTAGTTGAATACTTTTCTCTCAATTTTATTAATATCTCCTTTGATTTTTAGAATTTCTAATTAGTTGTTTAATTGGGAATTATTTTTTTTTCTTTTTTAGCTGCATGCCCGATTTATTAATCTGCATTTTCTCTTATTTATGTAAGCATGTAGAGATAAAATTTTCATTAAGTATTGCTTTGGTTATATTTCATTAGTTTTGTTGTGTTGTTTTATTATTGTTATTTCCTCTGATGAAATTAGTGATTTTTTCAATGATTTGTTATTTGTATTTGTTATTTGACTCACTTATTTTTTAGGATTAGATTATTTAATTTCTAATTTTAGTCACCTTTATGTGGCTCTTTACTATGCCCAATTATAACTTCATCATCTGAAAGTGTGTCTTTAATATTTCTGCCTTTCTGCATTTGTTTATGAGCATTATTACCTAATTCATGATCAATTTTTATGCAAGTGTCATGTATCACTGAGAGAAAAAAGGTATATTATTTTTATCTCCATTCAAATTTCTTGAAAAATTGATCATGTCTAACTTTTCCAAAATTCTATTCAACTTTTTTTCATTCTTTTGTACCTCATTTATCATTTGCCCAAATCTACTTTTTTAACTGGAATTTTTGCTTTTTAAGGAGTTGTTTTTTTTTCAGTCAATTTTTATCATTCCTTTTCCAAACTGTTGACTCTCTCTTTCATAACTTTCTGTTCCTTTCCTAATTTTTCTTCTGTCTCTCTTATTTTATTTTTAAATACTTTTTGATAATTTCCAAGAAGGTTTTTTGAGTTTGTGGCCAATACATATTCCCTTTTGAGGCTTATCTCTCAAGCACACATTTTGGCTTTTTAAATCTTCCCTGTTGAAAAAAACGTGGCTCCTTGATTTTTTTTTTGTTGTTGTTGTTGCTCATTTTATAGCTTACTTTGTGACTTTTATATTTGAGTTCTCCTCCTTTGATCACTGTCTCAATCTTTCTGTACTGGAACTAGTGGCCAGGTCTTTAACTTTCTGCTCATGGGCCTTAGGTACTGATGTCTTGCTTGGGCTGGCATGGTCTTGTAGGATATGTTGTGCTGGGGGCTCCAGGACTAGTTATTTGCCTTCTGCATGGCCCCTGAAGACCTCACAGTTGGCTTGCTGTGCTATTGCTCTGCTGAGCCAGAACTGTTGCTGTTTGCTGATTTATGATGTGATTAAGTATCTGTTGCTGACTTGTTCAGATATTATTGCACTAGGCTACACTCCCTTTTTATCCAAGTGAGAAAGATCTTTATTGAAGTCCTTCTAAGTTATCTTAAAGTTATTCCCGTTATATGGAAAATTATTTCATTCCATCTTTTGATAGTTTCTCCTACTCCAGAATCCAGTTAAGAGCTTGATTTAATGATGTTTCTAAGGGAAACTGGGAAGAGTTCAGGCAAATTCATGGTTTTCTCTATCATCTAGAAGTGCGAACTCATTTTATTTATGAGGAAATTAAAGCAAACAGGGTTAAATTTCTTGCCAAGGGCAGCATATCTAGGAAGTGTCTGAGGATAGCTTGAAATATGAGACATCCTGATTCCAAGCCTTGCAGTCTAACCACTGGGCAACCTACCTGCCCTTATTAAGTGTAGGAGATTCCTAAACTTTCCATATTAGGAAAAGAAATGAAAGAACTTCTAAAATAGATCTTTAATAATATTCCTCTTAAATGTGTCACTGACACATTCTATTTTCCTTCTCAATTGATATGCTACTAATTAAAAGGTGAAGGTAAAATGTTTTAGCAGGGCATATAAGAAATGGTACAGAGAAGAATATGAGGATGAGAGCCCAAAAACCTATTTTAAACCTCTGTTCATCACTTAAGCTCTCTTACTTTTGGTGTGATCATAAAGAAAACTTCTTAACAGTGAAAGTTGTTCCAAAGCATAATGAGTTAGCTTGGGAGGTAGCAGCTTCTTTCTCAGTAAAGGTCATAGAATCAAAGATTTAGAACTAGAATGGACCTCAAAGGTATTCTAGTCTAACCTTCTCATTTTGCTGGAAGAAAAAAAACAGACCCACTGATATGAAGGGACTTGGTCAACATCAGAAGTATGAATAGGATTCAGATCTTCTGCCACCAGAGCCAAAGCTCTTTCCAGAGCTCTTGTTAAGTTTGTTGTATAAGAATATTTTTTTCAGATTTCACCACCCACTCTGAGAAATTATTGTCCTTTGATTAAGTGGCTGTATGACCTTGAGAAAAACATTTAACTGCTGCCATTTAATTTCCTACTCCATAAATAAGGTTGGTATATGTGAAATCACTTTGACATACAGCAGAGGTAGAGGTAATTTTTAAATTAAAATGAACAGTGACTGAATGTTACTTTAGCATTTCAGAGCTTCAATATGTATGAATAAAATATCAAACTCAGAATCAGAAAGTTCTAGATAGGAATCCTATTGAGAAATTTCTAGCTGTGTAAACATAGTCAAGTCATTCAGTCTGAGTATTGGTCTGAGTTTCTTAATCTATAAGATTTAAATCAAAATAATGAGAAAAATATGAATGAGGAGGACCATGATGTTGACCATCATGATGATAGTGATGATGATGACAAAAATAATAATAATAGTTAGCCTTTGTAGAGTACTTTAAGATTTGCAAAATTTTTTACAAATATATTATTTTGTCTTCAGCAGAAATCTGGGGACTCTTTTCTCCACTCTAAGGCAAGCACTCCATTTGTTTTACTAACTTGATGTCAAGATGTCTTTGTATTTCTTATCTGCACTTATTTAGGAAGAAGTGACAAGGGATTTGGAAGCAAAATAATGTAGAGCATACAAAATTTAAATACTGGTTTTAGAAGACTGTGCAATTAAAATATTTTAAAATATTAATAACATTTAAAAGATTTTAGAAATAGGATAGGGTGACTTATTTATCCAAGGCCAAACAACTACTGTGTGTCAAGGCTGGTTCCTAAATGTAGGTCTTCCTAATTTCACATCTCTAACTTACTTACTACATCAACTTGACTCATACATCACTTTAGTTAAACTGAGCTTCATATGTAGTAAGGAATAAAAGTGCCAAGATCACTGTTTATTTTCAACTGGTGAGATATCAGGTAATTTCTACATTATTAACCTCAGATTACTTGATGGCTAAAAAAAAATAAGTTAAAAACCAAAAGTTGATTTTCAATGGTAATATAACATTAGGATTACAAACTAAGGGATAGGTTGTATAAATAAAAATCCACATAACAGAAGAGCTAAGGCATTGAAGTTGGAGTCAGAAGTACTTTCATTTAAAGCCTACTGCAAATACTTTCTATCCTTGTGCACATGAGTGAAACTAATATTTAATGCCTTTGAGCCTCAGTTTTGTTCTATGTCAAATGAAGGCACTGAGATTTATGCCCTACGAGATCCCTTTCTGCTTTAAATGTGTGAACCTATATGCTCAAGGTCAATACCAGTGATGATATTATACAATTCTATAGTCAAAAGAAAATTAACGTATATTAAATGGCCATTGTGAATAGTATAAATGCAAAGCAGTCCTTTTCCATTAGACTGAAGCCTTTCAATGTCTCACCAGAGAGGAGTCAAACAATTTCAAGTGTTACCCCAGGAATGACTGCATTTCACCAGCCTAGAATAATGATACTTCTCATTTTTTTAAAAAAGAGAGAACAATTTGAAAGCACTTGAGAAACTTGAGTTCAAGTATATTGTGAAGAGCTAATCATTATTCTAATATTGTTTGACAGTTTAATATGCTTCCAATATTACAGCTGAATCCAAGTGACATTTTCTTCCTGCCATAACATCTCAACATCATAGAGTGAGCCATCTACTGTGGATGTACAGTTTTTGCCATCTGCTGACCTCTTACTGAACTTAACTGGGAATAGAAAGAAATGGCCACAATTTAGTGACTCGTTCCTCCTTAGATTCAGGAGAGAAAAATCAAGATTGTTAATGCTGGGGGAGGGAAACTAAAAAAAATAATAATAAAAAAACTTAGAGTGCTTATTTAAATTCATTTTATACCCACAAAGATACATTATTACAAATCATATAATTCAGCACAACTACTTGGTCAAGGTAAAGCTAGAACTCTTCTACCTCTCCTAAACATTTGCCCTCTTCCTTCCCATCACCAGATATACAGCATTGTCAAATGTTGTAAACATTGCTAAAATCTTTTTTTTTTCCAAAACCCCAGACTGATTCTTGTTGAGAATCAATCTCTCACTTTCCCAATAGTTACATGGCCTGGCACCTCTAAGCCTTTGAATGCAATGGAGACAGTATCATTAAAAAACCTTTGTTAATTTCCCATTCCATTATAATTGGAAGATTCTTTGACTTTAATATACATTTTTGACTAAGGAATGTACCAGGATTTTCTATCTGTTTTTTCATCTCTAAGTTCTTATATATGTTGTGTTTCCCAATGATAATATGTGTTTTTTTTAAGAGTGACAAAAACCTAATGAGAAGAATGCATTAAAAAGAAAAAAAAATGGGGCAGCTAGGTGACACAGTGGATAGAATGAAGTCAGGAGGACCTGAGTTCAAATTTTGTCTCAAGTCACTGAATACTTTCTAGCTGTGTGATCCTGGGCAAGTCACTTAACGCCAATTGCCTCAGGAAAAAAAAAATATTAGCCAATCAGCTTTTAAAGGACCAGATGGCTGGAAATATGATATTCCAGATCAATGGCGATAGGATTATGACTAAAAATCATTTACCCAGCAAAACTGAGTATAATCCTTCAGAGGAAAGGCGGACATTCAATTTCTGCCAGTACTGCTACTGATTGAGAACGGTCCCTAGATCCTTTACTACTTTGCCAGTGTGGGATCAGGGTCAGATTTGAGGCTGAGTCGGGGCGTGCATGGGCATGACTGTACTGGGACTATATACACTGGACTCCCACCCTAACTTCACAGTATACTGAACTTCTAAGTTGCCTTCAGCTGGAAAAAAATATTCTACTCCATCTTTTTGAGTGTTCTGATGCTCTAAAATTTGTTTGGAATCATTATTTAAAGGAATTTGCAGAGGATTGAGGGACAGGTTGGCAAAGTTCCTGCCTTACTCCATTTTTGCTCTGCCTCCTCTCCTTCAGTTCGATTTTGCCCTTTTTAAGCTAAAATCTTTAATAAGTCTCAATTTTACTGAGGTAATTCTTAATCAGTGGTTATGGCTTAGTAAGAAATAAGCCAAAGAATTGCTTTCTTTACCTAGTCAAAAAAATTAATCTGAGAGGGAAAGATCTTCTGGGTTTCCAACCAAAACAGCAACAATTTTTATTTACCTTCTCTCTCAGCCAATCAAGGCTTAAATGATAACCTAATGGGACTTAGCTTGGGATCTACTCTATGTCATCCATGAGAGCCAGAGAGATTTGGGTTAAGTTCAAGGAACTTACTCAGATAGTAAAAAGACATTATTCAAAAGGAAACTGGAAAGGATTTAGGAAATGTCAGAAAATGATAGTGATATTGGAATCAAGCAGAGCAGCAGGTGGCAAATGAAAAGATGGCTGACATTGTGAAGCTTCTATAAAAAAGAAGTTACGAGAGTTTTTTTGCTCCACTATCCAGTCCTTAGAAGCAGAAACAAAGAAAGGTATTGCTAAGGTGTGAGAAACAAAACTGAGCCGATCTCCACGATGATGAATTTCATAGGGATGAGATTGTGTCGTAATGAGTTTATTCTGGATGGCATATGATGAAAATGATGTACAAATCATGCAGGATAGACAGTGGCAAATGGGGGTTTGGGTGGGTTTTAGGTATAGTTTAGAGTTGTATGGCATGTTTAGGGAGAACTACCTTTATGAATTTTTCTAGGGCTACTCATCAGCCTTTGAGGTCCAACTAATCACCCTGTCACCAGTCACCTGTAACTCCAATAAGTTGTACTATGCTGACCTTGATAAAACTGTCTTAGCAGATGGACTAAACTAATTAGAAACCAACAGATAGGTTAGGTGGGAGATATCTACCCCAAGAAGGTAAGATCTTCTCCCAACAGAATGGGATGATGAGAACATGAAAGCAACTGAAACAAATATGGTAGAGCACTTGGAGCTTGCTTAGCAATCAACTACATGAAAGTCATTCACGGTACCCTGGCCGTTGCTAGATATCCTGGCTTTTTTCTTGCCAATGGACTTTGATGACTCTGGGAACAGGAGTGAAACTGACAACTTTATACAACTCTGCCTCACTTAAATCCAATTCTCATGCAAGTCAAGATATGATATCATTGGTCCCCTTTGAAAAAGAAGGACAAATAATAATTAAGTTAATGGTGTAGAGGTGAAAAAAGTCAGTATTAATGTTAGGATCAAAAGACATCATATAAGAATGTGGGGGGTGAGGAAGGGAAAGAGATATTGTCTTTATTATTTGCTTTTTGATGTAAGCAAAGAGTCAAAGTCTCTGCAGTCTGATGGTTTTCTCACTGCAAAGAGCTTGGGAAAGGGTTATGTCTTCCAAGCAATAATTCCTTGGACATCATTTCTCAGAAACTGAGAATCTGGTAATCTGTTTGGGGATTTGGTTAAAGTGCCACTCTTTTTAATTCATCCTCAGTTGCTTTTCCATGAGTTTTAATATAAAAAGTAGCTTTGGACTTTTTGAAACAGCTCACATTTGATAAATAGCCCAGATACTTATGGAGCAGCTCATATGGAGTGGTACTTATTAGGGGAATATAGATTTAGATTTAGAAGGTACATTAGAAGTCATCAATTCCAACTTATTCATTTTGTAAAGAGAGACTTTGAGGCCCAGAGCAGTGAAAGAATTTATCTAGAGAATGATAACTAGTAAGCATTAGGAGTGAGATCCCAATCCATTTCTTCTTCTTCTTAAAGGGGTGTACCACATAACTCTGCTACCAAATAATCACCTTGTTTAAGGATAGAGTAACACAGCATAACATAGAAGCTCAAAAAATGAACAAAGAGATTTTCTTGTCCTTGATTCTCTTTATATCCTTCCTTATTCTTCAGTGCCAGTAATAGAACAGGAAATAAAAGATGACTTAAAAGTGCTCTTGAACCTGATGATAAGAACATATAATGTTATGATTTACCTCAATGGACTGAGGGGAACCCACCAGATGAAATCATAGGTCCACACAAATACAAACATACACATACACACACACAGAGATAATATACTCCTTCAAAGACCTCTTAAATTTTTCATGTGTTGTTGGATGGAGTAAAGAAGAACTTTTAGACTTAAGATCATTTTGAGCCATAAAAAAATAAAAGGCTGACATGCTGAAAGGCTTCAGGCAAATGAATTTAGTGGCCAATGTCAACACATAAGGTCCTTCAGGTTCATAAGAATGAAATAAAACAAACAAACAAACAACAAAGTTCAATTCCCAGTTCCCAAGAATAACTACTTCAAATAGGAAGCTACCAGAGACTACAGTGGGGATTGTTGTACAGTCATTTTGTTGAGTTCAATTATCTTCCACTCCATTTTTTATTTTCTTGCCAAACATACTAGAGTGGTGTGCCATTTTCTTCTCCATCTCATTATATAGATGAGAAAATTGAGGTGACTGCATACAGTCTGCTCTAAAGAAGTGGGATTTAATCTTGTGTGAATATATTTTTCTTTTTTTTTTCATTTAATTTTTTAGAAGATAAATATAGCTTTGATATTTACTTTAATATCATTATCTTTACAAATGAATACATAAATTAGAAATATGTATAAAGAATTTTTGAAGTGCCAATCCCTCTGATAAGTATTAAGGAAATGATTACAAAAGAAAGATGGAACTTAGATTTTAATTACATTCTAAGGAAGTATAAAAATAAGTATCCTATTCCCCCATACACACATCATCCAATATTTCAGGTAAGGGATATGGCACAATCAAGTAATTAAGGCCACATAGATTTAATGTTCCCCTGCCAGTCATCATGGACACAGAACATGATCATTGCAGGATCATCTCCTACTTTGTTCCTTTCAGCAAGATGCTCTCACTCCATCTGAATCCTCTGTTTTTTATGCCCCTTTTTAAAATAAAGGACTATTACCAAAAACATCCAACATACTCAACAAAACTGAAATCCTTCTTTGAATATATACTCTATAAATTCTTTGATAAATTGTAATGGATATGTACTCTGATATTGTTATAAAATTATATCAATTTACTGCATTGATAACTTTCAGTATTCATAGTTGCTTTTGTTATTTTATTGTTTTTACATCATTATACTCATGGTTTATATTGTTTTGTCTTTGCTTATGTTTTTTGCTTTTTGTATAAGTCTTTCCAAGATCCTTTGAATTCTTCACATCTGTCATTCCTTATGACAAAATGTGATGCTTTTTCATTTGTATAAAACATTCCCTAACTTATTAAGGCATTAATAATTAAGTTAAGGCATTCCCTAATTTATTGGAATCGAATGTGCTGCCATTTATTTGGTATTACCTAATTTTAAAAACACTACTATAAATATATTATGGTGCATATAGCATTCTTTCTGTCTTTTACTGCTTTAGGTGCATTGCCTAGTAGTATTTTTACTAGGTAAAGGAGGCATGGAAGCAATGATAACTTTTGTAGTATAGTTTTCATTGTTTTTAGAATTTTGGACCTATTCTGTTTGACTCCATTTCAAATGTAATACCTGGATCAGAAAAATTCATTGTTGTGTTTGGGAAGGGTTGTCCAAATCAACTCAAAGTTTACACTTTTCTTCTTTAAAGGAAATCACTTCAATTAAACAATAAATCCAAGTGTCAAATCTGCTGAGAAAGCTTTCTCTCCTTGTAGTCCCTAAGTTCTTCCTCCCCTTCTTCCTCCTGCTTTTCCATTTTTTCCTCTTCCTCTTCAATTTAATTCAATGAAAAACTATTGAATTCTTATTATTAAATGCCTGAAAGTGAGCTAGAATACAAAGAGAAAACAAAACAAAACAAAACATTAATTTACCTGAGGTTCAAGAAATTAGGGCAAGGAGTTGGATGTGGCTAGGAATTTTGGTTTCTAAGTTATGGTATAAAAAACAGGAAAATGGATCCAAAAATCATTATTATGTGGAAATCAGTAATTTTGAATGTATATATTTATTCCCTCAAAAAAATTCCCTCCTTAAGGAAAAGACATTTCATTTCTGTTTCTGCATCCTTAGTATCTAGAACAGTTTCTAAAATATTTCAGGTGCTTAAGAAATATTTGTTAATTGAATTATGCAAAAAGTGGGAAATTAGTTTACATTTTTCTGGTTCTTAGACTAATGGCTCTTTCCTAATTAAATGTTGAGCAAATTGTTTCTTAATTGCTGACAAATACATGCCATCTTTTGTCCTTCCAGTTTTCTGTTCCCTTCTCTGTTGCTTCATCCTAGTTAAAGTCTTAGGTTAAGGACAATGGATATGGATCCAGAAAAAAAACTTGAACATTCTTCCTTCCCTTTCCTTGAGTATAAAACTCAAGACTCTGGGTGCTAAGCTCAGCCATGGGCCTCATTAGCCTCAGATTTTTACCAGCAGAATTAAATGTCCTGGACATTCACAACTTTATAATATTTTTTTTTTTGTTTTAAATACATGCTTTTTATTATTTATGTTATTTTTTTTATTATATATATATATATATATATATATATATATATATATATATTTTATAATATTATCCCTTGTATTCATTTTTCCAATTTACCCCCCCTCCCTCTATTCCCTCCCCCCGACGACAGGCAATACCATACATTTTACATGTGTTACAATATAGTCTAGGTACAATAATGTGTGCGAATATCACTTTCTGTTGCACAATAAACATAGAATCCGAAGGTACATGCAACCTGGGCAGACAGATATTAGTGCTAACAATTTTCATTCCCCTCCCAGTGTTTCTTCTCTGGGTGCAGCTACCTCTGTCCATCATTGATCAACTGGAAGTGAGTACAACTTTATAATATTTAATGCCATTTTCTGGTGTGTTGGAGAGTAGAGAATGAAATTATGTGAGTTGCCTTTGAAAACAAGGTAGCATTCAGGGAAATCGATGATTTCCAATAAATTATCTCCTAGGGTTGATGTTTAACTAGTCATGTATAAATGTCTTTTGCTGCAGAGCCAGATATGTTTCACATGTAGATCTGTGAGCTAACTGATTTATTGGCAGATTGATTATTAGTGTAAGAAAGTTCCTGGAGCAGGATAGAAATTTTTCTGCCTGGAAGCAAGATTTCTAAAGCCACCTATATAGGATAGTATTGAAACACAGTTATCACATTTCAAGAGATCAAGGAAATTGGTTTAGTTCAAGAACAAAAATGAAGGTGAATGAAAATTTGGAATATTTTTCCCTTTAAATTCCCTTGCAAAGTATTTTTAATTAATTGAAAAAAAGTGGTGATAAGTTAAAATTTTCTGAGAATAACCTCAGAGAGAATCAACTTGAAGGAGACAATCCACACATTAGAATTCACTTTGGATGAAGGATTGAGGTTTGGCACTTGTCTCTTGATTTCCTAAATTATGTGACTTCAGGCAAATCATTTAGATTTTCTGTACTTCAGCTTCCACATCTATATAATGTGGATATTACTATTTACATCTAGTGTATAATTGTATAATTGTGACAAAGATAGTTCTTAAGCCTCATAATAACATTATTGAGGGTTTGTTTTTGTTTTTGTTTTTGTTTTTTTTTAATGTACCATGAAAGTGAGACAAGAGAAGGTACCTGGGGCAGAAAAAAATATATCAAGCTAGGGTTATTTTACAAGCAACCATTATAGTAGTATTTGTGAAATTATTTTATAAGTAATAAAATCTATAACTGTAAAGGAATTTAGAAGCCCTTAGTCTAGCCCTCCCTCCTCATTCTGCATGTATGGACACTAAGGCTCAGATTAGTTCAGTGACTTGCCTAAAGTTATAATATAAGTTAATATCAAAGTCATGCTTATTGCTCTTTTCACCATTTTTATAGGGTCCCATAGAAATAATGATTTGAATAAGAAAATTTTGTTAATAGAGATAGATCTAATTTTGCTGTGACTTATCAGGTAGGTCACCAGTAATAATTACTAGAGTCATATGGAAGTTAAATGACTTCCTATATAGTCACATAGAAAATAAGTTTTAAGGAGCAGATTTGAACACAGATCTTTCTCATTTTAAACTTAGCATTTTGTCCATTACACCAAGCTCCTTATAGCCCTTGATAGATATTACCTAAGCCTTTCACAGCTGATCAGTTTATATTCTTGTTACTATGTATAATGTTCTTTTGGTTCTGCTAATTTTGCTTATTACTTAATTAATTAATTAATTTTGCTAATTTCATATGGCTTCCTAGGTTTTTCTTAAACCATCCTGTCTATCATTTCTTATAGTAACATAGAATTTCAACCAATCATATGCCACAACTTGGTCAGCCATTTTTCAATTGATAGATATCTCAGATACCAATTATTTTCCACCACAAAAACAGCTGTTATGAATATTTTTGTACAAATAGGTCATTTCCCTAGGATTCTAATCCAGATGCTCTAAATCTATTTCACACATTATCAGATTCCTCTAAATGGATGTGCTTGATAGAATTTAAGGAAAGACTTACTGCAAAATATCATTTGAAGAATGTTGGGATATGTCTCATTATATGCAATAGCTTGCAAATTCACTAGCCTGCAAATCTTTAAGCTGACATTCTACACTGTCCTAGAAATATTACACTCTTGTGATAGTTGCCATATCTGACATAATAAAACAATAAAATTTTGTGTCATATTTTCTAATTTTCATGTCCTTTTGTGCTTAGTTATTCCCTTCCTTCCTCTGATTTTTATTCCTCATATCACACACAACAGACCCTAATTAAGATAGATGATACCTCTGTACATTAAGCTAAGAGGAAATCACCTTCACTCAATTCATCAATAAGCATTTATTGAGATACTGTATTCCTAGTATAGGAGATATAAAGAATGTAACAATTTCTACACTCAAAGAACTTATATTATCTCAAGGGAACCAATTATTGCATTATTTTTTAGAATTTATATAGCATTTTAACATTGCAGTTTTTACCATTTTGTAGATATTGGGAAACTGAGATATATAGAAGCAAAGTGACTTACCCATGGTTTCAAAGCTACTAAATATCCATAGTTAAATTTGAATTCAGATCTTTCTATTCTAGTTCCAGCTATTTATACACTGCATCACATAGCTGACTTAATATAAAAGATTCCAAGGTTAGGAAACTCTGGCAGTGGACATCAGCATCCTTTTCTACAACTTATAAAAAGTTTCCTTGAGTAGTGGGAGCTAAGCAAATTTTAGTCATATATCCTGTCTCTTGTGGAGGTGAAACTTAAACCATAGCCTTCCTCAATTTAAATCTAGCTTTCTATACCATATGCAAATTTAAAGAAAAATATATTCTGAGTTTCTATATCAATATATCTATATATTAATATAAACAAATGAATAGATATAAATATGTGTATATACATATAGGCATGCATGTATATATTAATATATATGTATATTTATACATACATATATATGAGTGGTATATAAAAATGTGAGATGAAAAAGAGAAACAAAAAGAGATACACACAATTCAGTGTCTCAGAAATAGCAAAAGTTTGTCTTGACTAGAGGGTATAAAAAGGCGAATAATATTTATTGGCTAGTAAGATTGTCTGGAGATAGATTGTGAATAGCTTTAGATGCTAAATAAAAGCTTTTTAAAAATTTTGTTCTGGTGACAATAGAGAGACCCTGGAGTTTTGTCAATAAAAAGTGACATTTTATCAGTTAGCCAGTTAAATAGAAAATAAATTGGAGTTTGAAGAAATTTGAAGCAAAAGCCCAATTAATAATTGTAATGATACAGGTGAGAGTTGGGTAGTATTATTATCCTCATTAAGGCAATGAGGAAACTGAGGCATGGATGAAAGTTAGAAAAAGATAGATTGAGACTTAACAAAAAAGATAATTTCCTGATGATTACAATTATCCAAAATGTGAAAAGTAGTGGGTTCTTACTATAGACCTTAGAGAAAAGAGTTGAAGATTACTTATTAATATGTTATAGGAGATATTCTTGATCTTTCTTATAGCATGGGTGAAATTAGATTGCCTTTGATTCCGAAATGATTTGCCTCTGTGGAAATGTAGATGGTTTCATCTATGCCTCCATAAAGTACTGTCATAGGTCTTTGCTAGTATTCATGATGTATTGGAAAAAAACAAACAAACAGCAAAAGGTTGCTCTTGCTCTTTCAGTGAACTGCAGATTCACTGAAACTTTTTTATCTAAGAGTTATGGTGATGCTTCAGAGTGGGGCTGTATATATATTTTCCCCCCTAAGGCCTAAGTACAATAATGAAAGGTCAAGGGAACTGGGAAAAATTTCAGAAGTCTTTAATTGAGATACAAAGGTTTATTACTTTTAAAATTTTTAGATAAAATTCATCATTTACATTCATTTTCTATTACGATTTGTCTATAGATTTCTCTTATCAATAGCCCATGAACTTACATGCCAATTTCCCTTATATGAGATCTTTTTCCACAGGATTTTTTTTTAGCTCACAATAATTCTGACTCACAATATTAGAGAAAACTGATATTAAGAGGAACGCAAATATCTAGTCCAACTTATTATTGCAAAAATAATTTCCCCTTCTTAATACCCAATAATTTGGCATCCTATTTTCCTGCCTGAAGATCAATTATGAGGCATCACTAGCTTCCAAATCCTTAAATTGCACTAATAGATAGTTCTAAATCTGATTTTATATACTTTTTATCTTTTTCTGACATCATTTCTCAATTTAGAATTGTCATGAGCTCTCAATGCTCTTTACTCCATGTCTTTACTTCTTCTCTTCTATAGTTTAAGCATGCCCATTTACTTCTACAATTCTCTTATGGCATGGATTCAGGTCACTAAACTATCCTACTTTCTTTTCTCTAAGTATTCTACAGATTATCAATGTCTTCTCAATATGCAGAATCCAGAACTAAATACTATTGCAGCTGTCATATGACAAGAACAGAATGCTGAGAGATGCTTATTTTTGGAATCTGTTCTTTTAATTCAGTCTAAAATTACATTACCTTTTAAGGCTACCACATTGTAGTGCTGATTCATTGAATATTAAGATACACTAAAACCTACAGAACTTTCTCCATCTCAGAGAAATTGATAACTAGTTATGGCTGTCTCTCCCATACATGCAAAATTATCATGTTTTTAAACCAGTCATATCACTTCACCTTTACCTCCTTGAATTTCCTCTTATTAGATTGAGCACAATGCTGTGTCTTTTTCAAATAATTTTAGGTTCTGACCATGTTATTCAATTTTGTTATCAATCTTGCCTAACTATATACCATTTCTAAATGTAATAGTCATAATACTGATGAAAATGTTAAAAAGGACAGTGACAAACATTACTAGTCACAGAAAATTTAACTTCTCAGTTATTTGATCTCAAGATGTAGGATCTCTCCATTGCATTTAACTATCCGGAGAAGAGCTTAAACTCCAATTCTGACTATAGGAACTTCACACCAGTCTAAACCATAAAGAGCATACTTTCTCTTTGCTTACTTGGGGTCCAATAACTGAAACCTCTTCAAAACAATTATTCAATTCTCTTCTTCATCACCATGATAAGCCAACTGGATCATTTTTGAAACTTGTCTTCAACCTTATTTGATGCTCTGCCCATTCTGAATGAAAGACTGAGTGTGATGCAGTCTATTTCCAGACCTGCCATGAATATTTATACGTTGCCTGCATCTTTACAAATTAGAGAGCTGCAAGATGAATGAGAGTAGTGAATCAGAGAAGACACACAGTGTGATGCTGGCAGAAATTTACTATCTCATTTCTATTTAAAACCTGATGACTCAGAGAAGGAGGCAGTCCACATCCATTTCAGTCAATTCTTTAATACTCTCCAGCATGGCGCTAGAAATTTTAATGCTCACAGGGGGAGACTTGATTTATACTCCGGAAGAGCCAGTGTCTATGTCTGTGTTTCTGTTTGTGTCCACCCATGTGTGCATGCATGGGCATATGTGTGGGCTATTTAAAAGGGCAATAAATAGAATTCTTATCTATTTTATTAACTTAGTTAATTATGTATTATCCAATAAAGTTATAGCTATGTCTCAATCATTAGTATAATCAGGAGAAAGAGATTTAAAGATAAAACTTAAAAGTCCACAATTTGCTTTTAAATTAACTTCTAATATTTTCAGTTTTCATTTGCTTTCACATGGTCAGCCATCTTTCAATAATTTACAGGCTTTTCACTCCCTCTGTCTTTTTCACTTTGAAATTAAAAATAGACTTCACAGGAGGGAAACAAAAAAAGTGTTAAGGTTTTAGTTGAAATATTAAAGTTTGAAGCTTTTAGAGAAGGGATGAAATAGGAAGAACATTAATATTATGTATTCTTTCATTTATGTCTTTAAAATCCTATATTCTTGGAACATTTAAGGTCCATATATTGACAAATTATTTTATGATTATGCTAATAACAAACATTAATATTAAACTTTAAGTTTTACAAAGTGGTTCCTCTATATTAGCTCTACATAGAGATACAGTATGGTAAAGTAGAAGGCACATTGAGTTGGGAGTCAGAAGGTTTGGGTTCAAATCTTGTCTCTAATATTTGCTAAATATCTGATCAGACAATTCTACAACATTGCAATTTATGCTTCTTATGGCTCCCAGGAGATTCTGAAAAATAAATCATGTGTTGCTTATTTACATCTATGGATGGTATTTCCATGAAGCATTCCCCATACCTATAGAATCAGAGATCTAGAAGTAAGAAAAAAGAGAGGGGGGAAGGAAAAAGAGAGAGAGAGAGAGAGAGAGAGAGAGAGAGAGAGAGAGAGAGAGAGAGAGAGAGAGAGAGAGAGAGAGAGAGAGAGAAGGAGGGAGGGAGGGAGGCAGAGGAAAGGAAGGAAGGAAGGAAGGAAGGAAGGAAGGAAGGAAGGAAGGAAGGAAGGAAGGAAGGAAGGAAGGAAGGAAGGAAGGAAGGAAGGAAGGAAAGAAGGAAAGAAAGAAGGAAAGAAAGAAGGAAAGAAAGAAGGAAAGAAGGAAAGAAAGAAAGAAAGAAAGAAAGAAGGAAAGAGAAAGAAAGAAAGAAAGAAAGAAAGAAAGAAAGAAAGAAAGAAAGAAAGTAAGAAAGGAAAGAGAAAGAAAGAAAGAAAGAAGGAAAGAAAGAAAGGAAAGAGAAAGAAAGAAGAAAAGAAAAGAAAGAAAAGGAGGGAGGAAGTGAAGGAGGAAGGGAAGGAAGATAGGAAGGAAGGAAGAAAAAAAGAAGGGAGGAATGGAAAGAAGGAATGAGGAAAGGAAGAAGAGAAGGAGAAAGGGAGAAAGAAGGACGGAAAGGAAGGAAGCAAGAAAATAGAAACACACAAGTCAGCATACATACATACACATGCACATATACTTATATGGTTGCCTATTTCATGTGTATATATCTATATATACATATCTATATGGATGATTATGTGCATTTATACACTCAATTAATTACAGTTACGTGAAGTATTTTACAAATGACACAGTAGTTAATAAACACCTAAACCATGATTTGAGCCAATGTTGAATGTGACTCATTCTCCAACACTGAGACTGAATACTATGCTCCATAATTTGTGATCACTTTATATAATGAAATATTTAAAAACCAAATAGTTTTCTGAGTCAATGTTACATTCTGATGACGAAAGCCACATGGTTTTATTACAACAGTGTACTATGTGAATGGTATTGTGGATCAGGAAACAGATGAGAAGTGTTACAGGTTGTATCTCCTGGAACTGGAAAACATAGGCCAGAATAAGGCAGGAAGAAGAACAGGCCAGTTTTCTAGATTGGATGGTACCGTATCCCCATGCTCTGTATTGCTATTTTCCACCTCACTTCTTATTCTCTAAACAGTTTCAGTGCTTGATTTTAATCCAATTCATATTCCTCTTAACTAAGAGTCAGGGGAACTAGCCATTGCGACTTAAAGTATATTAGACTTGAAAGGGGGTTCAGAGGACATCTATTCCAAAGTATACTTGTCCAAGAACTCCTGCCCCAACCATTCCCAAGCGGTCCTTCAGCCTCTTTTTGAAGATAGAAGCATATCCAAGCAAATGTTAGACATGAACCTGATAGCACACATTTCTCCATCATCCACATAAGACAGCAAGGTGCCTTGCCTTAATTTAACATTTTGTGCTATTCACACTGCATTCCTAAACATGATCTCAGTTGATCCTCACAACTAAACATGTAAGACTGAAGCTGTAAATACCACAGAATCATACTGCTGGAATAAATGTTAGAGATGTCTAAAGTAGGGCTTCTTCATTTGTAGACTAGGGATGCCTAACAGGGCTGTTTAGATTTCATCTGGTCTGTGAACTGGATCAAGAAAAGAAAAAATGCATGTTTATAACCCCTAACGCCTCTGTAAAATTTGGCATTTCCTTCAATTGTGAATATGGGTGACAAACCACAACAGGATTTGCAATGTCTATGATATGTTACCAACAGAAAATATTTCTATACCATATTATAGTTATTGCAGATATTTCAAAATATTCTATTTACCATCACTTTAAAATTGCTATAGCTGTCAGACCCAGCATTAGATATATTATCTCGCAAATATATTTATTTAATTTTTGGTAATTCAATATAAATTGTTTCTTTTTATAATTCTATGTTTTAATTCATACATTTGAAATAGACTCAAAAGTAGTCCATAGACTTTCCAGGTATTGTCAAATGGATCTATGACACAAAAAAGCTTAATACCCAGTGATATGGTTCGAACCGTTCTTTTTTCCAGTCCCATCTCTAATATTCTATGTGGACTTTGTAAAGTGATTTAATAATGTATGCATGTTCCTACATTTGGGCTACATAGATCTGGCGTAAAGTTATATTTATCTAATTTCCCCCAAGTTGTATGTTGTATCTTCCCCTGGAATATAAGAATGAAGCTGCATCTCCTCCCCCTTCTCATTCTTCATCTCTTTCTCCCTTTCCTTCTTCTTCACTTCATCTTTTGTTTCCTTGTTCTCTTCTTCTTTCTCCTTTTTTTTTCCTCCTTCAACTCCTTTTATTCCACACACTCTTTTCTATCTCCTCCTTCTATCTTAATTGCTATATCTGCAGCTCCTAGAATATTGTCTAATATAGATCAACTGATTACTTGATGAGCATTTATTAATTTCTTGATATGTACCAGGGATATGAAAAGGGATACAATGAAAGATAAAAACAATTCTTGCTTTCAAGGAACTTATATTCCACCGGGGGAGATCATGAATATGAACAGATACAGGAGAAAAATACCTGTTTTATTTTTGGAGGATAAGAGGAAGGAACTATACATTATATGATGTTCTTCATCAGATATTTGAAGAGCAAGATTTTATTTTAAAAAAATAGATTTTAATATAATATAAACACCTTGAAAGTGGGGAAAATCTCTCTTGCATTGGTATCCTGAAGATCTAGCCCAGAATTTTGTACATAGAAGGCAATTAGCAAATGCTTGTTGGTCCATTGTTGACTTTGTATCCTGTTGCATTAGTGCCTGGACTTGTTTAATAAATAATGACTGAAAAACTATGACCTATGGGAAGTTGAAAGGAGTTAGATGATTTTTCAATATAAGAAATATTTTTCTATCAATTACAATTGCCAAACAGTGAAATTAAGTGACTTTTTAGTCAGTAAATTCCCTCCCAGTCCAAATTATCCAGATGATTACTCAAATATATTGTCGAGCGAATTCTCACATGAATTTTGAAATTGTACTGGATGAGCTATTAGATCTAACTTTATTTACTAAAAGAACATGAGTAATTAATGGAGGTGTCCTATAGGTGTACTCTTGTTGAGACATAGAATCATCTCTGTTAAAAAAACAAACAAAATTTTTGAACCTTTGCCCATCTGTTACTCTTTTACGCGCGCGCGCGCGCGCACACACACACACACACACACACACACACACACACACACACACAGATGTACTTGAAACAAATTCTTGTGAATATTCTGATCATGGGATGCAATCTAGAGAAAATGAGCATAGATGGTGATATTTTGTTTTATAAATAAATGTGTTTATAAATTGAGTCCCAGATAGTTTCAGTTACTTGACTAAAGTCACACAGATGAAATATGCCATAATTTAAATTTAAGCCCAGATCTCTGATTGCAAATCCACAGCTTTCTGTTGTTTTCAAACCCAACTTTTACAAGTAACTATGAACAATTCCCGAAACAATTAGACCTCAGTTTACTCAGGTGTCAAATGAATTAGATGGCTCCTAAGGATCCTTCCAACTCCAGATTTATACTCTTTCAATCATTCAAGTAGTTGTTTTATAAGCAGGAGAATAATGATGATGAAAGAAGAGGTGGCAGGGAGATTTTCTTTTTTCAAAGGGGAGCAATGTCATTTTAATTATGGGGAAAATGTGGTGTCAGAATTTGAAAGCTTTCTCATATAAAGTAGCCTGAGTATTATGTATGTGGGTACTCATGTAGATGTCTGTGTGTTCATATATATTTCATAAAAAAATTCCCACTTGTTAATATAATTTGAAAAGTTGTCAAGACCTTTGCCATCCCATGTAACAGGAGGTGAACTTGTTTTCCCATGGCAGATTTCATATTTGAGGAGCTATCTCACTCAATTTCCTTCCAATTGAATTTGCTGCTCTCCATTGATTCAGGATTTTCCTGACAGAGAAACTTGAGATCACATTTTAGTCCACATTTAATAGAATTTGGGAAAGAGGCTGAGGGAGATGCTACATGTAGCTTTGGCTGATTTCTCCTAGTTTTGGGGAGGAAGACAACTTCAACTCCTAGCCACCCACAACTCTAATTAAATTTGCCCATATGAAAAGCAAACACCCACTTAAGCTATTTTGGGATAATTTGTAATTAAGTTGCTTATTTCCTTCCCCCCCCCCCATCCCATTCCCTCTTCTTTCTGTCTAACCCCTGAGACTTAGAACAGAAAGATAATAAACCACTTTTATATTTTCCACGTACAAATGCAGAGGTGATTTTTACTGACAGGTTGGTTATTATTTAGCTTTTGTGCATTTCATGTAATATGTATAAGATCAGCTCCCGTGGGTCCAATTATCATCTTTACACAGATGATTCAAGGATATACATAGTAAGGCCTCATCTCTTCCCTGAACTCCAATTCTGCCTGCTGGACATCTCTAACTATAAGAATCTCAAACCCACTATGTATGAAACAGATCTCATCACCTTCTGCCTTTGCACTCAATTCCCTAACAGAATGTGGAATAATTGTTCAAGTGTTAATTGATTTCTCACTAAAAAGAAGTCTTCTCAAAGCTTTCCTGAAGTGTCACCCATTTTTTCAGTTTTCCAGACTCAGGATCTTGAATCCATTCAAGATTCTTTTTTTCTTGCCCAATCCCAACCAATAAATTAGCAAGCTTCACCAAATCTGCCTCCACAGTTTCTTTTATTATTTCACTTTCTCCATTCAAGAGACTATACCTCTATTCACTCTCTTCACTTTTTGCCTCCTCTGTCACAATAGACTTCCAATGCCTCCAGTCTTTTCTCATCTTTTATCCTTTTTCATGTAAAATGCAAATATATCTATCTATACATCTATAGATAGATAGATAGATAGATAGATAGATAGATAGATAGATAGATAGATAGATATTAAGTCAGCAAGCAATTATAAAGTGCCGCCAGATACCTGGTTTATGCAAAACATTTTAGAATATAAAGAAAGACTACCTAGGTATAGTTTATGTATCTATTTAGATACAGAGAGATATGTATAAATATAGATATTGATGTTGCCATATAGAGAGATACAGATAGAATGTAACTACACACATGTACAAATAAGCACAATGTAGGTATATGTATAGATATGTGCTTCTCTATATACACATACATATATACAATATGTACATATTCATGTGTATGAATATGTTCAAATTATAAATTATATATATATGTGTAAATTGTATATATATATATATATGTATATATATACACATATTTATTCTGAGAGTTCACAGTCTGATGGGGATAACTATTATATGCTATTTATAGGACATAAAGGCTATTTATATACATTTATATATAGCTAATACATGCTATGTTAAAGATAAATTGGGGGTTAATCTTATAAGAATTGGAAAATGATCACTAATGATCAACAAAATTTAATGATTTTCTGTTGTCTTTAGCATTAAGTATATATTCCTTCATTTAGCATACAACCTACTTCACAATTGGGTTTAAGCTTAACTTGATGGATTAACAAGGGGTTACATCTTTACCATTTTATACTTGCTTAAATATGTTAAAATATGATTCTATTGTATTATTTTTGCTGACTATTAAAAAATAAAACAAAACAAACATAGCTTCATCAAATAAAACACCACTTTACAAGCTTATTTCCAGCATAGTATTTTCCATCCATATAGAAACATCATTTTATATTAGTTGAAGCAAAAAAAAAAAAATGTTTTCAATGACCTTCTGATAATGAACATCAGGAAAAAAAATGTTTATCAATATTCTTCACCTCAGTGAAGGAAGAGATTCAAAGTAGAGTTTAGGTAGAAAAAGGTTCTCAGTAGATGGGGTCCTTCAGAGAGTCCTGTTGGCAAATGTGATCATGTTGACTGAATCAGTCCCCAAGATACTGAACAGCTTTCTGAAAGAGATATATAATCACTCAAAGCAATGCAGCATATTTTTCTAAAGTGGAAAGACTCAAACTATCATCATTTCATCATACATTCATAGACTATAAAATGGAAGGGATTTTACTGGATATCTAATATAACATTTCCATTTTATAGTTGAGGAAACTCAGACTCTAAGTGCAATAACAATCAAGGCTAGGTGACAAAGGAAATCCTTTTTCAAATTCCTCAAGGAGAAAAGAGAGGATTTTTGAATCTAAGTGAAATGGTTTATTTTCAGTAATATTCCAGTAATATTTGGTAACCCTGAATATATATATATATATATATATATATATATATGTGTGTGTGTGTGTGTGTGTGTATACATACATGCATATATATAAACACACATATCTATATCTACAAATATAGATATATGTCTGTTTTATATATCTATATGTATATATTTATGTATAAAATGTACACTAGTGTATATGTACACATGTATATAACATGGTATACATTATACAAAAATTTAATTAATTTCAGAATGAGGCAAATGAAATAGACATATAGAAGCCCAGCTCCTCCCCACCAAAAAAAAAAAAAAAAAAAAAAAGATTAATATATTGTGCCATGTAGACAGGGCCAGATTATGACATAAATATGTTTAGGTCTTGCGTTATTTCTCCAGTACACCTTTTGGAAACAGTATTTTCTCAAGTCAAAGAATTCATGCTCACGCCAGAATCCTGTGATGGAAACAGGAGTGAAGAACCTGTCAGTGACAAGGAATAAGGATTGTGAATCTATGATTTATGGTCCTGGGAAATAAAATCCCTCAGTGAATACCTGGTTCAGGTCCAAGTAGTATATTATACCAAAAGGTTTCCTGAGAGCAAAGGATTATTGTTATGCCAGTCTCAAGAAACAGACTATTCCTGGGGCTTAACTCTGAGAAAGAGTATCTCTAAAATATTTTAGCAAGACTCACTTGATATTCATATCTTCTGCTTATGCACACACTTAATTGCTCTTATGGTATTAAAGTTTTTAAGAGTTACAAATATTATTTTCCCATAATAGAAATATAAAAGAAAATAGAATTTCTTATGTTTCTCTTTTTCTTTCTTTTTTTACCTTTTTTGTTTCCCTTGAGTCTTGTACTTGGAGGTCAAATTTTTTTCTACTTTAGTTTTTAATTAGGAATGGTTGAAAAATCCTCTTTCATTAAATATCATTTTCCCCTGAAAGTTTTCATTTAGTTTTGCTGATTAAGTGATTTTTTTTGCTGTCTATTGCTTCCTGTTTTTTTTTTTAAACTTTAGCTGAAGCACAATATATTTCAGCCTTTTACCTTTACTTTGTGCATCTCTATGCTTCAGATAGGTTTCTCACGGACAGTATTTCTTGTAAACAATAAAAGCCAGGATTCTGGCTTTTTCTCCATTGCTTCTGTTTCATAGGAAATTTCATCCCATTCACATTCATAGTAACAATTATGAAAAGTATTTTCCTCCATCCTATTTCTGCCATTTATATTTTTTCTCTCCTTTTACCCTTTCCCCTCCTCATCAATGTTTTGCTTCTGATTCCTACCTCCCTCAGTCTATCTTCTCTTCTATCACTTCTCATTTTCTACTCCTTTCTCCTTTTACTTCTGTCCTTCCCTCTATTTACATTTCCTCTTCCCGTTTTTTCTCACTTTCCTCTCTTATTTCCTTATAGGGTAAGATAAATTTCTATACCCAACTATGTACTTTTTTCTTTTTTGAACCAAATCCAGTGATAACAATATTCAAACAGTACTCATCCCTCTCACTAGTTTCCTTACACCTTAATAGGTTTTTTTGACCTTCCCTTTCCTACTCTCCATGTATAATCTCTTTTTCACCCATTAATTTCTTTTTTTTAAAAATCATTACATCAGAATCAACTTACAGCCACTCCTTATGTCTATGAAAATCTCCTCTAAGTTTGCTAACAAAGATACAGTTTTCAGGACTTATAAGTATCATTTTCTCCTATAAAGTTTAATAAAGAAGATTTTTTTCCTTCCTCTTTAAGTTTTTATTTTTCTCTTGAGTTTTGTATTTGAAGATTCTGTTCAATTCTAATTTTTTTTCATCATAAATGATAGAAAATCCCCTATTTCATTAAATGTCTATCATTTTCACTAAAAGGTAATACTGAGTTTTGCTGGGTACTTGATTCTTGATTGTAGTCCAAACTCTTTTGCTTTCCAGAATATTATATTCCAGGTCCTTTGATCATTTAATGAAGAAGCTATTAAATATTAGATGATCTTGATTGTGGTTCTTCAATTTTTGAATTATTGCATTCTGGTTGTTTCACTATTTTCTCCTTGACTTGATAATTCTGGAGTTTAGCAACAATATTCCTTGGAGTATTCATTTTGGGGTCTCTTTCTCGAGGTGATTGAAGCTGAAGGTCTCACAGCTGGCCTTCTGAGCCACTAGTGGGGTCAGACCAAAAGGCCTTCACTGCTGATTTTTGCCTTGGCTAAGAGCCTCCTGCTAGGTCTCTGGCTGTACTGGACCACACTACTCCTCCACCCATGTGAACCAAACCTTTCTTGAATTCCATCTGTGTTATTTGAAGCTGGAAAATTGCTTTACTCTGAATTGTTGTGAGTTCTCTCACTCTAGAACCTATTTAGAGGTTTGATATGATGATGCTTCTGAGAGAAATTTGGGAGAGTTCAGGAAACTTTCTAGTTTCTCTCCACCATCTTGACTCCACTTTATATGTGTGTATTTTGCAGAAAAGTAATGCATCCTTAAACAGAGAGTGAAATCAGAAAGTGTTTCTAAGTTGTTATTGCTTGTTTGTTTTTGACACAGCTGATGACTGCTGTGTGAATCACTTCAGGCTTGTAGTTCACTGATATAGATGAAAAGAGTACACAGGGAAAGACTTACCTTTGATTCTGTATCTAGAGTACAGTATCTGGGGAGGCAAGAGATGCATTTGCAAGGACAGTGCTCCCAAGATAGAAATATGGCTTGGCTTTCCAGAATTTCGTTTTAGAATAGTTGAAGAAGGTGACTTCTGTTCCATTGTGAGTCCTGCCACCTGACAAAGAGTTCTGCTTATCCCCAGAGTCTGAATCACCTTCTGACAGTCATTTATTGAGTAGCATTGCCAAAATCAGTGATGGCCTGAACAGCTGGAAAAGACATTATACAGAAAGCCTAGGACTTGTGGGTAAATGATTCTTATGGAACAGGAACACCTTGTCTAGATCTCATATTTTCTCTGAGGGCCCATCAGATTAGCTACCACCTGGACTTGGTGGGAGTGAGACTGGCCAAGACAGCTGCTTTATCATCTCTCTTCTCAGTTTTGTCTGACACTGTAAGTATATTGTCTCCCCAGTGTTGAGCTGACATTCTGCCTCTAGCTTAGGCATTAAATCCTAATTAGATTGGATTCTCCTGCTTCAAGTTTTAATCAACTTTTCTTCTTTCTTTTACTGTCTTTTTCTTGAAATTCCAGACAGGATTATTGCCTTCTCATCTTAGAGCCTTGAACTCTCAGACTGCATGTCAAGGCTATCAGCAAGGCAATTTAAAAGAATCATTGAAATACCCAGAGAACCTGAAGTGATGGACACATCTCCCCTTTATTTTTTTTTCTTTTAAGTGTGGAATTTTGTCTTCATATCAGTGGCTGCTCTCCATGGTTCCTAAGTATGCATCTCAAATTTGACCATTATAATTTCCCTATTAGAAAAGCATTATTGTGGTCCTCATTTCCAATTAATTTGAAGACTGCTTCCTTTTAGATAATGTTTTTCTCTTCTGTCCCAAAGATATCATGCAGCATCAGATACCTTAGGCTGCAAATTGTCTTTGTCCTACTCTATTCAGTGTGAGCTACAGCATTTTCTAGGTGACAGCATTTTCTGAGATCCACATTTTTGCCACAGTTCCTTCTTCCCTAGGTCAAACTAAGCTATTATATAATAATTTCTTTTCAAGAGCTGCTTGTTTGTGTCTTAAGAGTTTTCTGCCTTGCTTTCCCTTTCCCAAGCTTTCCTTTTCATGGTCACTTTCAGTAATATACTAAATTCTTTAGACAATACCAGAAGAGCCACATTCTTATGTCTTCTTCCTTTCAGAGAATATAAGGTTTTCCCCCCAGTTTTTCACTTTATAACCTTTGAACCTTTTGAACTGTCTGCAACCTTCACCTCCTTTCACCTAGACCAAAGCTTCTTAAACTTTGTGCATGGGTAACTGGATGTGGGAATCATGAAATTATGATTTATTATCAACAAATATTTCATTTGACTATTTTATACACCTGCATACCTGGAGTCATATAAACATTTCTTGGGCAAAAAGGTCACAAATGAGAAAAATTTAAGAAGCTCTGACCTATTTTAATTGATCCTTATTAGAGTCTCTACTTCAAGAATTTCTCTCCGCTCTAATCTTTCAACCAACTGCTGAAGTATAACCATATAGTACAGACCTGCATCATAGAAAGTTTCCTCACCCATCAGTTCTCCATACAAATGAAATCATAGATGCAGTCATTATCCCTATATATTTTATTTGAATTGCATTTACGTGTTAAAACTTACATTGAGAAAGAGCCTGTTTTCAGACCAATATGGTATGCAAAACTATGACTTTTGACTACTTATTTAGAAAGGGTTAAAATTTATGTCTCACAAGGCATTTCACAAAACTCAATATTTTTATTTAAGTGATTGTTCATTCACAGAGAGAAACGTTACATGATTATAGCAGCACTAGAAATTTGGAAAGAAAGTTAGATATGTGTGACTCCTATCTAGTCATTGATAGTAGGATAATGGGATAGTGATAACTGAAGTGGATAAAAAGTAAAAGATTTGTATTTGATAATGTGTACATTATAGAGCAGAGAATTCAAATTTCTTTAGGTAGATTTAGACTCGAAGGAGAGAAATAGTACTTTTCCATACTTCTGTTTCAGGGAATGATGTAAGAAAGACCAAGCCAAGGTTGAAAGGGGCATCTGGATATTTTTCATTCCTATTTAGTTCTGAACCTCTTTCATTTTTTTTCTGTTGTATTTGTACTGTTAGTTTTTTTCTTTGTGAATAATTGGAACCAATCTGAGTTCCAACATTTTTCATGGCTTTTTCTCCCTTTGAAATAATCAAATCTCATAAATTATTTTTATTCAGAAATAGCAGAGTGAGAAAAGGTCAGAATGTTATAAATTGATGTTTCATATACATTCATCTGCAAAGTCATAAAACTCTATCAAAATGAAAGGGAAAGAGAATATAGTCTTTACCTCATGTTCAAGAATTACAGAAATTGATTGATATCAAAATAGTACAGCAGAGTTCATCCTATTTAGACAAGTTTGGAAGTTCAAATTTGGAATATCAACTCAAAAATGTTGGAGCTTGCTCACTGTTATTACTTCTAAAACAGCCCTGGACCTAGAGTCTCTTCTTTCACCCCTACCAGAATAATGTCAGAACTCCTTGAGTAGGCAATCAATTAAGATTTAAGCTATCTGTTTTGCACTGTGTTAAGCACTAAGGATGTGAAAGGAATCAAAAGACTGTGCCTAACCTCAAGTAGCTCAAAATCTGATGATTGTGAATAAAGTAGTACTTTGTTTATTATTGTGAATTAAAGATGGCTGCAACACATTCCCAATATCCATGTTCGTAAGGGGAAACTTAAAAGACATGTGGGGTATATGTGACAAGAAAAGAAGGTATTATACTGAATGTATTGGTACCAACCAATTTTTAAAACAATAAAATCATTTGGATTGGATAGATCATTTTAAGGGGAACTGACAAAAAGTCATAGATAACTATTGTGCAGGATAAAAAAGATACATGTTCTGTCCAATGTCATAGACAGATATGTTAGTTCTCATAGAGTAGAAATAAGAATACTGAGTAAATATTGCGATGAGGTAAATTCAAGCTTAATGGAGTGGTGGAGAGGGGGGAAAGAGAGCTTCCCAATATGTAGAAGTCAAAATACATAACTGTGAGATTGTGTGTTTCCCATCACTGAAGATCCTTAATTATAAATGGAGAAAACACATAAATTATTGGTAGCTGCAAACTAGAAGAATGTATTTATGTTTATAATATCATTATTGTTTATCTTTCTCTTTTCATACCCCTTCCCTTGAAGGAAATATGTGGATCTTCAAAGGAGATAATGGGATAGTGATAATGGAAGTGGATAAACAGTAAAATATTTGTTTTTGGCAATATGTACATTATAGAGAAGAGAGTACAACCTAATGACGTACCAACCTAAGGAGCCAACCCTTTTGGCTACACTTTTCCTAATAATGATATAGATGGGATGCATATTCAGATAGTCTCTACAGTCTTTCCAACTCTGATATTTTGAAATTGTCCAATTCTTCAAAGATGTGTTGTGATGTAGAGTAGTAGAAAGAGTGACCGCATTGCTTACATTTGTGAAAAATATATTTGAATATTATTGTTCTGGATCATTACAGTACCTTTAATTTATGAAAATGCATAAATTTTGCTTGTAATCTAAGGTTGCCTCTGCCTCAAAAACAGAACTATATATTGGAGAGACCAGTATCTTTGCTTTTCAAAGAACATGTTGTGTTCGTGCAGCAGGAAGTTACATCTCTGTTCTCTGGAGTATAGGTGAAATGACTGAATGCAAAGCCAGAGTCTTTCCCCAGGACTTTTAGGAGAGTTTCAAAGAATCAGTTCTATAAAATTTGCATAATACAATTATTTCAAAGTGATAAGGAACTTAGAAAGGCAAACTGGAAAAAGAACACCCTTAGGAATCCTCAAATATTCAATGGTTATATCTGATGTGAATCAGAAACACTCCATCTATGTACTAGGGGAGGGAGGAGGTATATGATAATTAATTTGCTAGGATCTGACTGAAAGTAGAAAGCAGAAATATATTTGAGGAATTTCTAAAATCAACAAGTCCATGGTGATATAGAATCCTACAGAATCTTTTTTTGCAAAATAGCAGATTTTTTAAATAGAATAAATAAAATCAATACCATGAAAAATTTCAAAGAGCAATAAAAAATTGAATCTCCCCTTTATTTCATTCTAAGAACTAGCATCTCCAAAGCTAATACCTGAAGAGAAGGCGATAGCAATATCAGTGAACAGGACAAAAGAATAAAAGGGCAGTGTCACAAAGAACATTAGTTTAGAAAATTTGAACCTCAAACTTCCACCTTGTTGGTGACCTAATTAAAAAAAAAAAAAAATTCTAAGAAATAAAAAAAAAAAAAAACCTCTTGAAGGAGAGTGGTACAGTAGATGGGAAGATCAGTCTATGGTCTTTGTACTCAGACTTGAGCTATTTTTGTGTTGTCTACATTGTTAGTATTTATATTTTAAAACCTTGTAAATGTAAGGCTTAAAAGAGAACTTGTTGTGAACCATGGTGACTGTACCAGAAGCCTTCAGATGAGAAGAGAACATTGAATAATACTCATAATAATGACTAGTACTTAGGACATAGTGTGCTCTTTATGTCAAGAGAAATTTTCTATCACAAGGATGACCCTCATTCCCCCTTCCATGGGTCATAATTATTTTCTGTACCTTTCCTTGCCTTCATCTAATTTGTCCTTTGGAGACAATTAACTTCCAGTTCCTCAGGAAAGTATTCCTCTCTGATCTTCCTTTTAAGAGCTGTAATTAACTATATTTTGGGCAGGGAGATAGAGTGGAACAAATATTGAAATGAGTGTTTGAAGAGTTATATAAGAGGAGGATTCCTAATAGAATGAAGAGGATGGGATTCTAGCTTTGTTTCCACCACTACATCAAAAAAGGCATCATGCTACTATAGCTTGATCTTTGCATTGGAAGTAGGATGACCTAAATTTGTCACGGCTTTCCTAATACTTAGTTGTGTGACCTTAGTCATTCCCAATAATCTATATCCTAATTGTATACTTTATGGAGTGAGGAAATCGGACTAGTCGATAGCTGAGACTCTTTTTGCTTCTTATTGTCATCTTACTCTTCAAGAGAACAGTTAATATTTTCATGTTTTAAATGAACTAACAATGTAGGGTATCTGCCACATTTTCATTCATTTATAAACTATGTTGTAAGAACAAGAACCATGTTCTATTTATAGTATAATCTTCTACATGATGTTGAAAAACATAGTAGGTTCTCGATTTTTATATACCATTGGATTGATCCACCTTTGTACATAAATGTGATAACTTTTATTCTCAGGGTGATACCTTCCACATAAATGATCCCCCATATTATATATTAGCTTCCCCTCACTTCTCTCTGGACCATTTTCAGTTCTGTCCCTGAAAAAATGTCCTGTTTTTTCCTGATCCATCCAGAAATCATTTGTGGAAGGCATTTTTTTCTAATTCTAGCTTGGAAGTGTCCCTTGTTTTTATTTTTCACAAAAGGACTCCTCAATGCACTTAATTTCAAGGACAGAATACTTAGGCTCCTACTCAGCAATCTGCAACTTGGGCAATCAGTCCAAGGGTACATAAAGGGCAAGGTAGTGCACATCTAAAGCCCCCACTTAAAATCAGCCAGATACTCTCTTAGTATTTTTATCCTTCCTTGGAAAATGTAATTATGAAATAGGCGACTTCTGGGTGAGAGAAGCAATCGACAGAGCACTGTGTGCAAATTGGAGGAAGAATGCCAAGTGAGACTCAGGGTCTTTATTGCATCAGCTCATTTGATTGTGTTTGATATGAATCTTAAAAGAGTTTTACAGAATTAACTGGAAGGAAATGTGTGGCTAAAACTATGAAAAATAGTGATGAGAAGTTGTAATTTAGAAGGGCAATGTGAAGTAGATTCTATTTGAACTGGTTCAAATCTTGCTTTATAGACATACTAGCTGAGAAAATACTTAACTGATCTACTCCCTCATTTATAAAATGACATATTACTTGACACATACAGATATCAAAGAGGAAGAGTTTTGCAAAAAATAAAATATTACAAACATTTTTGAAGAGTTAAATCTTTTTTTTTCTTTTTCTGTCTTTTTTAAGTTAATGCTAATTAATTAATTTTTGAGTTAAAACTTTCTAGCCCATTTTATGAACATATTTTATATCAATTTCATAATAACCTGAATTATAGGCATCAAAACTGTGCTGTGTATGTTATAGAAATCCTGCCAAGGATAGTGACAGAATTAAGAATATGCCAGTGTTGGGGCATCTCGGTGGTACAGTGGATAGAGCACCAGTCCTGAAGTCAGAAGTATCTGAGTTCAAATCTGATCTCTGACACTTAACACTTCCTAGCTGGGTGACTCTGGGCAAGTCATTTAATCCCAAATGCCTCAGCAAAAATAAAAAAATATATATATATGCCAGTGTCTCCTTGATTTTCAACCCTTTCTGTTGGAGACTTCTCTTGGAGTCAGGATGATCATTCAGTCTTTGCTGAGCCATAAACAGAGAATTCTTGTTTTAAGTTGTCCACTATTACTCCTTACTCAAACACTCTCCCCTCCAGTCAAGTTAGATTAACAACTATTCACCAAACACAATAATCCATATTAAACTGTTTCATCTTTGATTAGGTGTTTCCCCTAACAAGAATTCTTAGAATCCCTATCTGCCTATTTAGCTTAGGTTCTGCCTTCCCCTTGAGATCTTTATTATTCCCTCTTTTCCCTTCTTTCTTAAAATAAAGTTTTTTGGGGCAGCTAGGTGGCGCAGTGTATAGAGCACCAGCTTTGAATTCAGAAGGACCCGAGTTCAAATGTGATCTCAGACACTCAACACTTCCTAGCTGTGTGACCCTGGGCAAGTCACTTAATCCCAGCCTCAAAATAAAATAAAATAAAATAAAAAATAAAGTTTTTGACTTTATTCATGTGGACTTAATATTTAATAATTTGTGAATGTAATGCATCTCTGACTTGTAGAATATAAGATTCCTAAGGGTAGGAATGCTTTTCTTTGTCTATCCACAATTCCATGCACATAGTAGGTGCTTTATAAGCTTTCCTTGGAATCAATTTTCACTGGGAATTAATAAATTGCTACTTTAGTTGACAATTTTCACTTTAGTTTATAGCACAGTATTATTTTTTTTTCCTGCCCCATATTACCAGCCTTGCTAATATAAGACATCCATGGGTCTGAGTCTGGTGAAGTGGCTTCTGGGACTTATATTACCTCACAGGAAACACAATGCCAACTTCTTCAAGTCTCTCTTAAGCACAACAGATCTTGGGCCTAATGTTGATAGGGAAAAGAAAGGAGTAACAAGGAGGCAGCACATGAATTCCACATGGATCATCTCTCCTTCTTTTACATAACCCCTGTGGTTAGCATGTGCTACACCAGATGCTAGCAAACCTGCTTGGAATCCTTCAACTTCCCCCATTCCCCCCTTTCCTGAGCCTTCTATGATAGAATATTAATACTTAAATTCTCTTTTTCTTTCCATCTCCCCAAGCAGAATTTGTTTATCTGTTTATAGTCCATCAATGCAACATCTGAAATTATCCTCCCTACTCTCATCTTGAATCTTGCAAATGTAATCCAAGTATTAGCTAAATCTGAACAGAATCCTTTGGACTACTTTCTCATTTTTTTTTTACTTGCCTTCTTCCTATCTCTAAAATATCCTTAGGCACAAAATCTAGGGAGGTGGTATAATAATACTCATTCTAACATTCTCCTTGGAGTCAAGGTAGCCTGCCATCTGTTCCTTAAACACAGCATCCCACCTGGAAGTACTGTACTTTTTTCTAGGTGGTCCCCTGTACTAGGAATATATACCTTCCTCTTTTTCAACTCTTTTTCAACTCTTTTTTTAAAGACTTTTTCAAAGACTTCCTTATATATTCCTTAATTCTAATTCTAAATCTAAATTAATTTAAATTTAATTCTAATTCTAAAGCTTATTTCAGATCTTTTTTGATTATTTACCTTATCCTCAGAGAAAATAGATGTACTAGGTAAAGGATTTCTTTTGGAGTCAGGATGACCTCGATGAAAGTTTCTCTCTGATCCATTCCAGCTGTTATCCTAGCAGTTCAACTAACCTTCTAGTGCCCCCAAGTTCTCACATAGATTATAAACCAAAGATGATTGTGAAAATACATGTTTCCATTGAAAGGGACCATTCTCTGAGCTCAGCCTCTTCATTTGGCAAATGAAGTAAATGAGTCTTGTAGAGGTTAAGTGATTTGTCTGGGTCACATCACTAGATTGCAGCAGAATTTGAGCTAATGTCACTGAACTGGAATTTTCCATAGATAGTTATACCACATTGAGCTCAAAAGAGCAGCACGCCTCCTACATAAAACCAAAACAGAATAAAATAAAATAAACAAAGAGCACCAAACATTACCCACTAATATGTTACTTTAATATATCTCTTTTACTGATCATATAATATAGGATATAAAAGAAATCCTCCAAGAAATGGACGACAAATACATGTTATCTGGTCACAAAAAAGAAAAAGGGATAACATGTAGATATGGTGATTGTTGCCCTGGGGTTCCCTAATTGTAATTAACTTTGAGTCAGTCATTCAGTTTATTTGGGAAGCTATTATAGAGTAGATTTATGTGAGTGTATGTTCCAGAACTGGATAGGATGAAAAAACCTGGGTGTAGTGCACTTATGGAGGACACAATCATATCAATGAGGTAGTGATCTACTGAAGGAAAGAATCATTGAATCTTACAGGAAAGGGCTACATGATTATCTGGTTGTTCCAACCCAGACTGCAATATAAGGATCTGAACCTAAATTTCACCTCAAATGCATATTCTTATGTAATCTCTCTGGCAAGTCACTTAACCTCCATGGACCTTATCTGTAAAATGAGTAGATTAGAATAATCAACCCCTATAGTTATAGAGGGACCACCACTTAACAGATCACAGATTTATCTGTATATACAAAAAAGGCCTTACTAAAATTATATTTTTGAGTAAATGTCTGAGTCTATGCTTTTCAAATTAAGTTTTAAGTACCTTTATGAATCTTTAAACTAAGGATCCAGAGAAATTTGGGTCATTTTTTTGCTTTCTGACAATGGTTATAAGGGATTATAGAAATAAAGTTTTGAACCCTATAAAATATACTTTTTTTCTTTTTTTTTTTTTGAAGGAAGTATAAAAATCATTTCATCTTCCAAGACTGGAAAGCACTTAAGGGATATATTATTGTTTTCATTTTATTTTTTTAATTGTCAAGTATTTTTTCTCCCATCTATCCCCCAACTACAAGAAAATGAGAGTAAGGAAGAAAGAAATTTAGAAAGAAAAAAAAAAAAAAAAAAAAAAAAATATATATATATATATATATATATATATATATATATATATATTCCTACATCCCAAAAGCATTGTCAAGCAAAACAAATCTCAGCATTGTTCATTCATTTCATTATTCACTCAATCAACATTTATTAAGAGAGTACTTTGTTCTAGACAGGGCGGAAGTTTTGGGGATACAAAAAGAGATAAAAGACAATTCTTGCCTTGAAAAAAACTTATTAACCTAATAGGCAAGACAGCATGAAAACAAATATATACATATCAAACTACATACAGTATAAACAAGAACTAATTAAAAAGAAGGAAGGCTAGGGAATTAAGAGAGATTTGGGAAAGTTTCTCATATAAGGTGGGATTTTAATTAGGTCTAAAAGGAAACCACCACACACTTGCCATGTTGTATTTATTTTCTACTTTTAAGTGTCATAGCTTTCTAAAACTGGTACATTTTCATCCAATATTTTAGACTTTATGCCCTACTTTTTCTTTTTAACTCAGAATAGGAATAGAAAATGAGTAACAGCCTAAATTTTGTTGGGATTTTGGACAGGTAGGCTGTCTTGGCTAAAATATATTCAAGTGTGCATTAAATTGATGGAAGCAATCAGAGGCAGAATGTGATAAATTAAGTGATAGCCTTGGAATACGTATCATATGGGTTCAAAATAGGCCTCTGGTCTTTAGTAGCTATGTGCCCAAAATAAATCTAGTTCTCAGTTTGTCTGTTCATTGGTAAAATTAAGGAGTGAAATCAGATGATCTCCAATGTCCTGAGGAGATCAAATTCTATAATCATAAAATCCTATAATCCTTAATATTTTCATATGATTATAAACTAATATATTCATATATTTCATGCATTGTATTTTACTCTGTCTTCCCCACTTGCCCCACAAGTGCTCTCTTGCTCTTCCCTTAACTAGCAGTATCCAGGGTCAATGTCAGGCAACTACATGATAGGAAAATGTCATACTTTTAATAGGCATATAATCAATAAAACTCCTACTGGAAAATTTTGAGTTACCTTTTAGCTCATCCATTCTGACAAGCAGGATGCTGAGTGAAGGTTCATGAGATATTGGGATTCTGAAGATATGCTTGAAGGAATGAGTATTATTTATCCTAAAACAAGAGACCACAAGCATGATCTTGGACTTTTTACTAAATTGTTATTTCATTAAGGGAAGGATTTTTTTTTTTGTTTTGTTTTTGCCTTTATATGTCTAGCTTTTAGCACATAAGAAATCCTATAGTGCACATAGTAGACACTTAATGAAAGTTTAGTGTTTGATTGCCATTAAGTCAATTAACAATCTACTATCATTTCTAAAGCACTCACAACATCCTAGGTCCTATGCATGTGAAATTGTGAAATTGAGGCACAATACTATTGCTTCCTAACTAAAATTGAAGAACCTTAAGTATGTTGGGGCGATTTTTATGTATGAGAATTGCACACAATGAAAGAACAGGTTGTGTTGTAACTTGCACAGATGAAAGGCCTGCTCACATTGGTGAGATCCATTTATGTATACCACTAAACCATTAGTTATAAATGAAATCAGACTGAAATTCATACTTACCATAATGCATCTTCTCCTCTCACCCCAGAGTTATACTATTATTGTTCTTTCAAAGAGTGAGCAGGTGCTAATTATCCCAGTGGTTCTAGGGGAAAAAAATAAATAAAGCTACAGTTCTAGAGAGTCCTTGACACAACCCTGTCTAGAAATAGTTCTCAAGACTGTGATTTTTCCCCTGTGAATCTGCTGGTCTAGCCATACACTGCATGAGTTAGTTAATTACAGATGTTGATCTTAGTAAATGGAAATCATATTTTTAGACTGTCCTTCTTGGAAAAATGTTCAGGAATTTGCAATTCTCTGACTGCCTTTTTTGTTTTTGTTTGACTTTATCAATGAAAAACATTTATAGACATATGGAAAGGTGCTCTGAATCACTGTGGATCAGAGAAATGCAAAGTAAGACAACCCTGAGATATCACTACACACCTCTTCAGATTAGCTAAGATTCAGGAAAAGATAATGCTGTATTGTTGTAGTGGATGTGGGAAAACTGGGACACTACTCCATTGTTGGTGGAGTTGTGAAGTGATCAAACCATTCTGGAGAGCAATTTGCAACTATCCCCAAAGGATTGTCAAAATGTGCATACCCTTTGGCTCAGCAGTGTTTCTACTGGGCTTATATACCAAACAGATCTTAAATGTGGGAAAGGGACCTGTATGTGCCAAAATGTTTGTGACAGCCCTTTTTGTAGTGGCAAGGAACTGGAAACTGAATGGTTGCCCATCAACTGGAGAATGGCTGAATATGTTAAGGTACATGAATGTTATGGAAAATTATTGTTCTATAAAAAACAATAATCCACAGGATGATTTCAGAAAGGCCTGGTAAAATGAGCAGAACCAGGAGATCTTTGTATATAGCAATAGCAATATTTTATGACAATCAATTCAGATGGATGTGGCTCTTTCCAACAAGGAGATGATTCAGGCCAGTTCCAATGGTCGTGTGATGGAGAGAGCCATCTACATCCAAAAGAGAGAGCTGTGGAAAGTGAGTGTGGATCACAACACAGCATTTTCACTTTTTTATTTGCTTGCATCTTAATTTCTTTCTCATTTTTTTCTTTTTGATTGGATTTTTCTTGTACAGCAAGATAACTTTATAAATATGTATGCATATATTAGATTTAACATCTATTTAACTGTGTTTAACATAAAAAAGAGACTTAATGAAAACTCACAATATTGTCACTTTTAGAAGACTATAAATAAAATAGAGGCAATAAAATGATAATAGTGAGAACACAGTTCTTCTGGAGCACTGAGCATTAAAGTTTCACTTGTATTATTTTTTTTTCAAAGTCATTAATGGCAATTAAGCATTGCCAGTTATAAGAGGTGAAGGAGCTTGCATGGATCTCTGAACACAGTACAAGTGAATATATCCTTTAAAAATGCAGAGCAATACCAACACACACTGTCATAATTTCTAAATATCCTCCATGGGAGTTAACCTAATGTATTAGGGATCTTGGAATGATTAATTTGAAGTTGGAAGGAATCTTAGAGGGCATTCAGTCAACATCTGCGGAAAGATAAATTGATTTGCCCAAGGTCAGAGTGTAAGTGGCCAATTCAGAATCTGAACTCAAGTCTTCTGACTCCAAAATCTGTGCTTATTCCACTCTAGTTTTTTTAGGATTTTCTTTCAGTTTGCTTTATAAATATAAATAGAGGAGTAGAAATAGGGCATGTCTATTTATTATTCTGTGCTTTTACCACATAACTATCTCAATTTCTTTACCTCTCATTCATCTTTCTAAGTGTATCCTTTCTATTGCTCCCCTTATGCAATTCTACTTTGGTCATACACATGAGGTATGGGAACTTAAGGGTAATCTACTGGTTTCTCCATAGGCTAATTTCTGGGTACCAGGAAAGGACACTCCTGTGCCAACCAATTCATTAGCAAGCATATTGAAAACACGACACCAAGAGATGGTGCATTTTGTTAGGATAATGCGATATAAAAGCAATTGAATGAGAAAAATGCTTATAAAATTCAGCGCCGTGGATTCCCAAAGGAATGCACTTAACATCTCGTTGGCTCCCATGTGGATTTTATCCATGAGCTTTCTTCATAGAGTGCCTTTCCAGACTTAGTTTTCTTTCCTACAAATAGCTTTTTTGCAGGTGATGTACAGTTGTCATTATTCACAGAGTTTTTGCTTGACACTTAGAATGAGTTTGGTACTGTGCAAAACAGAAAACTGTGCAGAATTATTAACTTATAACTTATACTTTCCAAATGTTCAGTTAGGCATGGATTTCTGTTAGTTTGTTTTGGAAGTAGCCAAATCTTGAATCCTTTTAGCTTATCTTGCTGCATTCAGATGGGGAGGACATTGAACTACCCAGGTGTAATTCAGACTTCTGGGAAGGAGGTTTCACAGTATTATTTAACTTGTCTTTCTATTGTCAATGAATCCCATTTTAGAAAATCTTATTTCTTAGAGCTACCCTAATACCTTCTGAATGGGATGCAGCCTTTTTCTTCTCTTCTATGAAGACAGGCAGATAATTTCTGCTGTTGCCACTGTTGTTCAATTGTTTGGATTGTGTCTGACCTCGTTTTGGGGTTTTCTTGGTGGAAATACTGGAGTGGTTTGACATTTCTCCTCCAGTTCAGGTTATAGATGAGGAAACTGAGGTAAACAGAGTTAAATGATTTGCCCAGAGTCACACACCCAGTAAATGTCTAAGAACAGATGTCAACTCAGAAAGATTAGTCTTTCTGACTCCAGAACTGGCACTCTAGCTGCCCTATGAATGTATGTCCTGTACCTAAATAAAATCATCTTTTTCATCCTTTAGGCAGCAAGGTGACACAATGGACAGAGTGTTGAGCTGGACTCCTTGATAGCATTCACTTTACAATTCTCAACTTAACTTTTCTTTACATCAGTTGCTTCATTTGTAACATAGAGATAATAATAATACCTATCACCCAAAGTAAATTGGAGAATCAATTGACAATATTTGTAAAGTATTTTAGCACAGTGCCTGGCACATAGTAGTTGATAAAAACTTGTTTCTTTCCTTTACAATTCCCACTTCTAGCTCCTAATTATTGTTGTTGGCATTTTTAGCTCTTTTCATTAATTAGATGTTCTACCACTATGATACACTGCTATGTTGAATAATTATTTCACTTCTATAAGTCCTCTCTTGCTAACTCTATTATAAGGTCTTTTTGGATAACACATAAGCCTTGTCCTTCAGAGTCCCTACCATAATATGAGAGACACAGCAGATATTCAATAAACATCTGTTGAACTGAAAAGTGGGTATCCATCTGGTCTTCAACTGGAGTCTACCAAAAAAGGGGCCATTCAAATTTTTCTTTATCATCCTTGGTCATTGTGTATCTGAAGTGGTTCTGGGAAGGGATCATGAATCTGTCCCCCTTACTTCTTAAACTCTTAATCATAATATGCACATATACATTTATTTGCATATTATAATACATATATAAATATACATATACAACACACATTAAATTCACATAATATATATACAGTTTACATGTGTGCACATATATACATGTGTACACATTATGTGTTTGAATATATGCCTATATAGACATACAAATTATATACAAATGTATGTATTTGTATATAATAGCTATGTATACAAACATATCTAAATAAATAAATGAATGTATATATATATATATATATATATATGTGTGTGTGTGTGTGTGTGTGTGTGTGTGTATATATATATATATTTTTTTTTTGTATGTATATGTGATCATAGAGAGAGAAAACATGAAGCTCCAAAGTGGTTCCTCTCTTGGGAAGATGTGAACTATAATAACTTTACATCTACCTTATTCATGTTACACTTGCTGGTCCCTATGTACAAAAGAGTTTTGAGGCTCAAGTAAGAAAATGGATGCAAATATTAAGCTTTATATTAATGTCAGTTGCTATTATGATTGCCGTGCTACATTTGTGATGACTTCTCTACTGCTGAACTCAAACAATGCTGATAGAGAAATACAAGAGCCTTTTGGCAAGTATTTACATTTAGTCTCTCTGAAGAAAAAAAAAAATGTGGACATATACTTTCCTATTGAATCCATGTTATTAGCAATTTCCTAAGCCTAATTAAATCAACAAAACAATAAATAAGACCTTTACTTAAAAGGGTACATACTTCTTACAATTGCTCTGCTCCCATCCACCCCCTTTCTCCCTGGTCATTCTTTCTAGTGTATCTTTAAAATGTGTTTTGGATCTTATAAAGATTTCATTATAATTATACTTATAAATATAAATAATTGCATAATTATAACTCTAAAGATTTGTATCTTTATAATGTGTTTGTTTCTTATAAAGATTTAATTTATAATTATAAATATAAATAAATAATATATAATTATCATTATAAAGATTTGTATCTTTATAATGTGTTTCAGTTTACTCACATCTTCCAGATGCTCTTCTACTCTTGTCTTTTGAATCATTCTCAGTTTCATAGAAAAGAGCTTTAGAGGATAATTCCAATCTTTTCATTTTTACAAAGGAGCAAAGCAAGGCTGCGAAGTTAAGTGATTTGTCCAGGGTCACATAGCTATAAAATGTTTGAGGTAATATTTGAACTTAATTTCTATTGGCTTCAAGACCAGCATTTTGCCCTCAATACCACTTTGTTGTCCAAAGTATGTTATAATCTGTAACATATAATCATGTCCAATCTCCTGACAATATTGCTGTTATAAGGATGGGCTGTTGCTTAAGAAAAAAATTTAAAAGATAAAGGAAACTGTGAATTTTCACTAATCCAATCCAACCAAATCTCTTTCTCCTTTTCAGTTCTGGGTCAGTCACTGTCCATTTTCTGTATAGATTTATCATATATGTCCTAGTGGATGAATTCTATGTGTTTTCCATTCAGCTGTATATCACAGATTGGTAAAGATTCCAAAATCCAGTGAATGTTGCTAATTTGTACAAATCACAGGAGATCCTAAGTGCAAGGCCAATGAGTATGTAGTTTGCATGACTAAGCAAAGAGGGGTTTCTGAGGGTTGATGTGCAAAGAAGTGAAATGATAATTAGAAATGTTGCACTGGTAATGATATAGCCAAAGACAGAAAATATTATGATCCTAAAGGACTGTTACCTCAGTGGCTACCTGGTGATTTTTTTTTTCTGTTTTATGTAACCTTTCTTTGTTTGTCCAGATCCCGACTTCTTGGAGGACCTGTCTCTTCACTAGGCCTGTGGCAGTTTTCTTGGTTGAGCACTAATAATTTCTATAAATAGTACCATCAGATTTTCACTAATCCCTAGGGTTGCCTGACCCACTTTCCTTTTTCTGATCTTCCTGACAGAGCTGCTACACAGATGGAACATTGGTCCTCATGAAGGGCTCTTGCATTGTTGGATAGTAGGAATGGTTGATTAAACAATGCAAATTTAATTTAATCTTCCAATAATGGTGGTAGGTGGGGTAGCAGCCTGGTTTATCAATTTGGAGAGAGACTAAGAGAATAAAACCGAGAATGTGTTTTCTCTCCTAAGTTGCCTCCCTGCTGGAGGCAACTTGTTCATTTCCCTGGATTGATTGACTGATTGATTCTGTTTTGTGGGCTTTCTGCTGTGATGATCTCACCCGTGTGACTGAACCATGTGGGCCTATTGGCAGTGCTGTACTTTTCCTATGGAAGGTGAGAAGATTTTGGATAAAGAACCAGACATTGTCAGCCAACCTTTTAAAAATCAAGCTTCTTTCTATTAGATAACTATTCAGAAAATGAGAGGGAAAAGGGGAATCTGCTTGATCATGCTTTGGGAATCCTCTTTTCCACCTTTGGATTTGGATCTGTGAATTCATTATCAGTGCAGGGAGTTCCACAGTGAGATTATTATTTCTATCGATATTGAAATGTAATTTAGAATCTTAGAGATTTCCTCAGGGCATTTAAATATATGTGATACAAAAAAAAAAAAAAAAAAAAAGAATTGGCAGAAGCTGAACTGGAACCCAAGTTGTCCTGAATTCAGGGAAGTCCTTTCTCTATGATAACAGTGGGTAACATTGAGGTCAACTCTTGATCTTCCAAAGCTTAAGTTAAGCTAAATTAGACAAGAAGTAAAAAAGAAAGTGTATTGGCTTTGCATTCAAGATATCTGGGTTAATATTCCATTCCTACCACTTGTTATTTGTGTCACTGTGGCAAATAAATTCACCTCCCTGGACCCCAATTTTCTCATCTTTAAAATGACAAGCATGGGAATGATAAATGTTGGAGGGGATGTGGGAAAACTGGAACACTAATGCAATGTTGGTGGAGTTGTGAAATGATCCAACTATTCTGGAGAGCAATTTGGAATTGTACCCAAACGACTTTAAAATTGTGCATACCCTTTGACCCAGAAGTACCATTACTGGATCTATATTCCAAAGAAATCACAAAGGAGGGGAAAGGACCCACATGTACAAAAATATTAGTAGCAGCAATTTTTGTAGTAGCAAAGAATTGTAAAATAAGTTGATGTCCATCAATTGGGGAATGGCTGAATAAATTGTGACATAGACACAAAGGGAATGACTCAAGAACAACAATAGCAACAACTTCCTGACTCCAAGCCTAGTATTGTATCTAATTGCCCCACAATATAATGTAGATAATGGTGAGCATGGATAGCCTGAAAAGTTCTTTAGAGAGATTTGTAAGGGGCAGATAGATCTCACAGTAGATAGAGTACCAGCCCTGAAGTCAGGAAGATCTGAGTTCAAATGTAACCTCAGACACTTAATACTTCCTAGCTGCTTGATCCTCCGCAAGTCACTTAATCCAAATGCCTCAGGAAAAAAAAAATGGTTTGGGGTAGAAACTTAAATAATTATGTAATGAATCTGAAAGGGATTACTGAAATGATTTTCTAACATAAGACCAGCAGGGCCTACTTGTAACTCAAGGACACGTATCACATGGATCATCATTCTGTATGTCTTACTCTTAGATTTTTTAACCTCCCTAGAGTGTCACAAGAAGAAAAACAAATAACGGCAACAAGAACTACAAAGTTCTGAGTAAATATTCTCTGTGATAGCTTCTCTTTGACCAAGACAACAATTGTGCCTGGGATACAAAATGCTGCCTCATTCTTACAGATGAATACACAAAATAATTCCAAGAAGGTGAAAAGGACAATGGATTATCCATTAAGCCACTGAAACTTTGATATGCCTCAATTTGTTTAGCTTTTTTGATTTATTGTCTTGGAGGAGCAAGTCAAGATTTGTTCATTTCCCCCTGTGGTCAATCTCATTCACATCTCAATTGCTGCGTGGGTTGTTTTGAGTTTTGGTCACTGTTGGCCACTCCATTTCTAGCCTTTTAAAATGACTATCAATAAATATGCAGTTCTCAGTCTTTTAGATGATAAAAACAGAGAGAGTTTTGAAGGTTATAGATAAATGAATCTAGAGGAAATAATTCTAACTACCAAAAGAGTAAGGGGTATTGGTATTATATTTGTTGCATAGGGCAGAACCCCAGATATTCTGAACTGAAGAATTATGTATATACATTTGTTCCAGGTTTAGGGGCAGAAATAATCCTAAACTCTGTTAAAATTCTATAGAATAAAGCCCCATCTTAATGTCAGTATGGGCTTTGTTTCTAATTGGTTAAATTCTACCTAATCAAGATATTTGGGGAAAATAAGTATGATATTTTCAATATTTCAAAACTAAATACATCCTAGCTTTTGTTGTTAAAAATAAAACACAAATCGATATTATCCAGGATCAAGATATCATTAGGCCTTGCTTATACTACTTATTTTGGATTTGTTTGTTTTGCATGATGGTTGCCATAGAAGCAATGGTATGGTTTAATCTATGATTATAATTATTATGATTATGATTAGATTATAACAACAACAACAGCAATAATAATAAATAACAGATGTAGTATTTGGGCTTGAAAGGCACTATACAGATATTAACTTACTTGATTCTCACAACAAATCTGAGAAATATGTAATATTATTATTCTCTTTTTCAGTTTAGGAAATTAAGGTACACAGAGATTAAGTGATTTACCAAGGAACATACAGCTAGTAAATGTCTGAGATGGGATTTGAACTCAGGGCTTCCTTACTCTAGAATCAGTACTCTATTGCCTATCAAATATAACTACTTTTAAATTTTAGTAGAAAGATACTTGTCTGCTTTTTATAAGAATTTGGTGAATTATAGATCAACCAGAAATATCAGACAATTTGAAGAATGATTTTCTTTGAGGATACTTTTTTCCCCCTCAAAGCAAAGGAATGATATTTTAGGGAATAATTAGCTGGTTAGAAAGCTCTTAATCAATGAGTGTATTGTTTTTTTTTTTTTCCAAATCTGGATTCCAATGAAGCCTGTGTCTAAAAAGGAAAATAACTAGAATCTGACAGATCTTCAGAGTATTTATTCTCAATTTGGTGCTTTTATGTATTAGATGTTTGTGCCTCACAAATAGATCTGGAGGCAAATGCATGAGTGAATATTATCATTCACGTGCTAGGTGCATTAAAAACTAATCCACCTCAACATAATTAGAAATTGGATGTGATTTACCTCACCAATTTAAGAAGTCTTCTAAAGAAAAAAAAACAAAAAAACAAAAAAACAATATTCTATGCTATTCATTTGAGCCTAGGGATCCTGACATGCCATGGCTAACATTTTATCAAATCCTTGTGATTGTTCAATCATTTTCAGTCATGTCCAAATTTTCATAATCCAATTTGGGCATCCAGTAGTAGAAATATTGGAGTGATTTGTCATTTTCTTCTCCAGCTCATTTTATAGAAGAGAAACCTTAAATAAACACAGTTAAGTGACTTGTTCAGGATCACACAGATAGTAAATGTCTGAGATCACATTTGTCTTCTTTATTCCAGGCCTTGGCACTCTACCCACTGTACCACCTATCTGGCCCATGTTCTACCTTAAATAAATCTAACAGGCTGAAACTCTTCCAGTCAAGCTCTCTATTTCCCTTGCTAATTTGTGCTTACATGGTGCCTACATTAGCATAATGCAATGTGTGATCACACTCTCATTATCTGACTGCATAACCAATGGCATCTTAAGATTTTGACACCATTTTTTCTTCCAGAAACTAAAATCTAAGCCAAGTTCATAATTCATAGAGATTACCATGAAAACTATGAGTCAATTCTTCTTAGAGGAAGCATTATGAGTTTCTAGGTAATTTGAGAACCATTTCTTGGATCTTTTCATTTTGAGATACAAAGAATTGACATAGGGCAGTGATAAATATTAGACCTGTAACTACATCCTAACTCTTTTACTTGCTATTTGTGGGATGTTGAGAAATGACTTCCTGTCTCTGCATTGTCAACTTCCTGATTTGTCAAAGGAGACAGTTTGACTAGATTTTTTTTTTTTTTTTGATTGCTGCTATCTCTAAATACTATGATTCCATGTTAGGCAGAACCATTTTCTAGCAGAAGAATCAAAAAGACTTTCTGATGAGAAATATCTCATTTTGTATTATGTTGCTTGTGTTGCTATTACTAGCTTTAGGAAGAAATGATTGTGAAAAGCACCATCATTATTGAACCTATTCTCCAAGAAGCTTAAGCACATGGGAGCCCAAAATGTTATTGCCCTGTTGAACAAAAATTGTTTGGTCAGCAACACATTTTAGTCCCACATAAAGAGTCAGAAATTAATATTTCTGAAACCTAATCAGTATGAGTATGACCTTCAATAGTATAGATTGAAACCCAGTCAAATCTTTTCCTCCTGTAATCTTCTTGCTTCTTTTATCAGTCTTCCATATGAAGATTTGGGGAGGGAATGCATTCATTGTTTCGTTTCCCCCACATTAATATGAAAAATATTTGGATAATGAAAAAGTCCATGTCCATAATATGTGGCTTGTCATAAGGAGGTGGAAAAGGTGATTATGGAGACTAATTTATTTAGCCAAGTATCGGTCTCAGTCAGATAACTTAAATTCCCAATGCTCCTGCCAGATCTCTAAATCTTTAAGTTGCAGCATTACCAATACTGGTAGGTATCATCTTCACTGGGACCTCTCTATCTGATGAAGTCATGAGTCTAGTGCAAAATAATCAATCAAATTCTGTCGATCTTAATTGATTAGTTTGAGATCATCCTTGCCTTTTTATTATCCTTAATTTCCTCATAAAAATGGGATCATGGAAGAAGCCTTTTTTTTTTCTTTTCATACTCCCCTCCAAAAAAATGAAATTGCTTTAGCTTGTGAGGACTAAATTGCTTGGAATAATTTACTAGAGAGAAATCTGTGATAAGAGAAGAGATGACAGAAAAGCTTCTTCCATGTTAATGGGACAAGCTCTTAATGCAGAGAAATGTACCAGGGCTATATCAGTGGGGAGACAAACCAAGTCCAATAACTGGAGAGGAAAAAAAAAGGAATGTCTTGTGATTAGGGTCCCAGGTGGTAGATGCAAGCAGTCAACTGTGTAACAAATGAGATGCTGTTCGCTAAGGTTTAGGAGGGAGTTTTGTGTTGTGACAAATTTCTCCAGTACTCCTATTTGTTGAATCTCATAGAATGAAACCTCCTCTGTAATGGCTGAGCTGAACTACTCTCCCAAGGCATTCTGAATGCAAAGGTGGTGATATGTCAAACACCCATCCTAGGGATAACCGTGAAATGCCTGCCAAGCAGAATTTGTCGATCAGTCTAAGGAGCAGAAATGGAAACTTAAAGACGGATGAGAGAGGGGATGGAGAAAGTGCCAAACTTTTTAGCTGGATGTTGATAATACTAAGAATATTCATATATTGCCCACTATATGTAGGGCATTATACTAAGCCTTTACCATTATTATCTCATTTGATCCACAAAGCAACCTTGGAAGGTAAGTACTGTTAATAAGACTCATTTTATAGATGAGGAAACAGAGACAATCAGAGGTAACGTGTTTTGTTCAAGATCACAAAACTAGTATGTATCTGAGATCACATTTGAACTCAGTTCTTCTTGATCTGGCCTAGTTCTCTCTCCATTATATAACCCAACTGCCTAAATCCATGCTGTTGGATTATTAAAAATGAGTAAAAATACTAATGAAGATCCTCTCTGTATAGAAAAGTAAACTGAGTTATGACTCTAACTTATTTTGTTGTCATTCAATCCTTTCAGTGATTATAATTCTCAATGACCTTATTTGGAGTTTTCATGGCAGAAACATTGGAGGGGTTAGCTATTTCCTTGTCCAGATCATTTTACCTATGAAAAATTGGAGTGAATAAAAGTAAGTGACTTTTCCAGGAGCACACAACTAGTAAAACTCTGAGGCCAGATATGAACTCAGAAAATTAAGTCTTCCTGACTTTAGGCCTTGCACTCTATCCACTGAACTGCCTAGCTTTCCCCTTCTAGCTTATATTATTATGCTTTAGTTTCCTTTATTCATTCTACCTCCTAATCAAATGGGGCCACTCTCTATGCCTCAAACTTGACATTCTATCTTCCATTGAAAGGACATTTTATAGGCTGATATCTATACCTGGAATGTCTTCCTGAATTTATATCCTCTTCTTAAGACCTTTGTTTTCATTCCAGATTCAGTTCATAAACCACATGTTACGGGAAACATTTCCTCATTTATCTACTTGTCAGTATTTTTTCTTCTTCAAGTTATCTTCCCTTTTTTTTTATGCATCAGTATTACAAATTCACAAACTCCAAATAGAATGTAAGCTTTTTCAGGGATCTATCTACTTTTCATTCTGTCTTTCTTTCCAAGAACTTTAAACAGTCTTGAAGATAGTGCTTTTTATAAATGATTGCTGAAATGTATTAAAAGCAATTCTGATGAAGTTACAAGGTTTATATTAGTTATAATTCCTATCCTCATGGAGATTCCAGCCAATCTAGGGGTTATGGGAAATCATAGGTAACTATGATGAATAACATTGCATAAGATCGTTAGAAAGTTTTTCCCCCCAAAAAAGTACATAATGTCTGAAGGCGAATGGCTACTCCTGAGCTAGAGACCGGAAAGATGTCATCTTGTATATTGAACTATATTGTTACATTTGATTTATACTTTGAGGGATAGATAGTTACTAAACGGGGAAAGAGTGGAAGGTTACTGAAGACTTTGGGTTTTAGGATGAACTATGGCATAAAAGCAGGAAATGATAGGACAGGTTTGAGGAAGGGAGAGCTGATCAATCATTCTGGAGCATGAACTATGGGTAAGAGAAACATGCTTTCAGTCTAAAAAACTAAGCTTATGGAGAATGTGTTCAGCCATTTTTTAGTCATGTCCAACTGTTCATGACCCCATTTGGGGTTTTCTTGGCAAAGCTATTAGAGTGGTTTGCCATTTCCTTCTCCAGCTCTTTTTGCATATGAGGAAACAGATGGGAAATTGCAAAGATCTCAAGTTCCAAGGAAGTGAGATTTAACTTTACTGAGTAGGATATAGGGATCCACAGAACATTTTAGAACTGTGATATAACTAGATTAATACAAAAAGTTTAGTCTCATAGTAATATGAAGGATTATTTGGAATAAGTAAAGACATTGTGTGGGTTGTTATCAAAAGATTTTTGCAATAATATAGAAGTGATATGTTAACTACTGGTACCAGGAAAGGAGCAGATGGAATAGAGAAGAGAAGATAAATAGGATAAATGTTGTAAAGGGCTAAGGAACTGATTGGGTATGAGAAGTGAGGGGCAAAGAAAATTCAAAGACAACACTATGAAGATAGGAGATTAGGTGAAAGATGAAACCCCAGATAATAACAGTGAGAATTAAGAAGGGTCAGATTTGAAAATCAAATTATCTTTCTGTTGCACCGATTGAATTTATGATTTTATGTTTGAAAGATTATCTATATCAAGAGTGACTTCACAGATGATAAATCTTGCTGTTACCATCCTGTAAGATACTGAGTTGCAGAGCTCAGTAAAGAGGTCAGGGGCAGACAGAAAGATGAGTGTCTTTTGCATTGGATTGATTAAGTTAATGGAGTGAATGGCACCACCAATAAGTGGGTTCATAAAGAGAAGAAAAATGAGAGTTTTCCATTGGTGAATACGCAAGTATTCTTTTCCCAAGTTTTCTCAGCTCTCCTGGTTCCAGGGATGTTGAGCTACAGTTGGCCACTGTGGGCAACTAGGAACTACAAAGGACACTTTCTGATGACCTTCTGCTTTGTGTTCCTGGCAGGTGAGATATATTTGGAAATTGTATAAAGACCGGGGACATTCTTCAGATTTGGCATTAGACTTTATATAGTGACTTAAAGTTGTGCAGGTCAATGCAAAAAAGAAAATAATGACATTTTCTGTAGTTATCGTAAAAAGAAAATGAATCAGTAACCTTCCATAATGCCAGAATTTACCATGCAAAAGAAGAGGACTAAATTCAGCAAGAGTCAGATGAGGTGTCTTGAAATGATTAAGGATTATATACTCCCTGACTACTGCTTTTAACATCTTCAGTGATCCACAGCTGAAACCTTTCCTGTTCATCCATGTCCACCCTTCCATTTGCATGTATATAAAGTTTGTCACCAATAAGGGAGTACCTTGATAAATGAGATGCTTCAGATCAGCTTTTGGGATATTGATGAGTATGTGGCAGGTGTCTTTTCAAGTTGAATGGTGTGAAGAGGATATTTTGTTATTCCTGTTATGGATAAATATTTGTCTCTGCATCTGAAAGTCATTTTACTGACCTCGTTAAAGTGGAGAGAAGTGAGAAACTTCATGAGGTACATAATGTGTGTCCTTCAACTTAACACTCTGACCTTGAGAATTAATTTCATGATGGTGATGATGTTAGGTATGAAAAGCAGGGTGACATCTAGAAATATGATAAGATGTTACTTCTTTTCTAAAGACTTAACAGACATTCATGAGAATATAATCTGTAAAATAAAGACCTGACTCTTCAGAAAGTCTGAAAAATGATTTTTGATTGACATATTTCTACTAACGTGGCACTTAAAAGTATTTCCCAAATCAAATTAAAATATTTCTTACATGACTACTCTGGGCCTGGAATTGTTTTAGGTAATGAGGATATAAAAAAATGATGCATAATTCTTACCCTCAGTAAGTATCTATTCTGTCAGAGGAAATGAGTTAGACTCACATAAGAAAATATTTGTAATAATGTGTAAAGTAGTTGAGTGGCAACTAATAGTTGAGGTGATCAGTAATCACCTCATCCAAGAGATGGTATTTGATATGAGTGTTGAGGCAGAGCAGAGTTTCTAAGAGGATGATGATTCTTCCTGCCCATCTTTTTGAAGCTCTGTTTGGTTTCAGTGGTTAGGGCTACTTTGGGAAGAGGTATTTCTATTTAGTTATTTGTTAGTTAAAATTTTGATTTAAATTCCAAGGACTAGAAATAATACTTTATTTTGAGACTAGAATGCTAGTATTCAAATTCTAATTTTGCTACTTGCTGTGATGATCATGTTAGCTCCCTCGATACCTTAGAATCAGCCAGAGTCAAGATAAGCAAAAGTCCTTGGTCTTTAGCAGTAGATGTGAATTGGATGGATGCAGGATCTCTGTGACCTCACCTCTTCGTCTCCCTCCCAGAAGTGATTCTGGCCAGTCTCACTCCATCCTAGTCCCTCCTACAATTCTCTGTATACACCAAATGATTGGGCCAGTGGGAAGATAGTGGGAAGGGCCATTTTCCAAGCATATTCTAATAGGGTGTTGTCCAATCGGTAATTAGCCTTAAGTGCACGGTTGTCTGACCTCAGTGCATTAACTCAAGAGTTTCAGTCCTTTACAACTTGCTACTTCTTTGTTTTCTCTGAGTGAACTTCTATTTCTTCATCTGTAAACTGATCAGGGCTATCAGACTTGTTGGCTTATATGGTACCTTGTGTTTTTAAATCTGATGGTCCAGAAGTGGTAGCCTGATACAGCGCTGGATATGTGGTCAGAAGGTCTGTGTTTGAAACCTAGGTTTCCTGGGCTTTTCTCTGACCTTGGACAGGTTATATTGAGACTCTGGGTCTCAGTTTTTTTTTTTCTCATTTGTTAATTGAAAGTATTTGATTAGATGAACTCTTCTGAGATCTTCCCAGATCCCAACTAGAATATTTTGGAATCTGTGCTACAGAGGAGTCAGAAAAGTAAAAGAACCCTTTAAAAACCAGTACAGTGATAGAGTAGAATCAGAGAAGATGAGTAGTTCTAAAGTCAAGAACATTCAGAGTCATTCAAAAGGGTGTTTAATACTATTGAAAAAGCTCTAGAGAGAACACAGGAGGAAGACAAACAAACAGGATTGTCAGTAGCTTTGGTGATTAGAAAGTTTATTTGATGACATTTGAGAGCAGTACCAGTACTTTGGCAGGTATGTCGATGCCAGATTGCAAATAACTGAAAAGAGACTATTTCATGAGGAAGTAGGGGAATCAGGGTTATAAACAAATGTGAGAAAAATGGTAGAGTGGGAAGAGCAATCCCTCACTCTGGAGTCAGAGGAATGGAATTAAATCCCAGCTATATTGACTCATAACTGTCCAACCTTGGGAAAGTTACATAGTCAATCTGGGCCTTTCTGCTCATTAATAAAATGAATTGAGGTAGATTTGGATGCTTTCTAGAGTTTCTTCCCTGTCACAACAATCCTATGAACTGGACTGGGATGTTTACAGCATAGAAGGAGGAGGGAAGACTGCCTTGGGCTGAAGGAGACCCAAATATGTTTGTAGGCAGATGGGAAGGAAACCATGAAGAGGGAAATCATGAAAGAAAACCATCAATAAATGTCCATGGAGGTAATATAGGAAAAGCAATATAGCATTTGAGAGAAATTGCTGAACTGTGAAGACTGACATTTGAGTCATAAAATCAGACTATGTTGAACAAAGTTAACACATTTTAAGCTTGTCCTGTCTTTAGACTTAATAAAACTGGAGTGATGAGTGATTGTGGAGCTGAAAACAGATTGGCTTGCATTTTAAACCATGTCAGGTCTAATTTAGCAGCAATATGAATTTTGGGGGTTTATGTTAATCGTTATAGGGGAATATTATTGAGTACACTCTGCCAGCATTTCTAAACACGTGTCCCATAGAGAGAGAGAGAAAAGAGAAAAGGAGCCAAGTCATCACATACACAAGCTTCTTGACTCCATGTTATGTGCTTATGAAAGTTGGTGTTCTTTAATTTACCCAAATCAATATTTTCTAATCACTAATTTTGACATACTTCCCAGGGTGCACACACACACACACACACACACACACACACACACACACACACACACACACGTGTGTGTGTTTATATTTCTCCTTTATTGTTATTTTTGTTATTTTTCCAAGTTTTGAATATGCTGGATTTATAAGTCCATTTTTCATATTATGACAAGAACATTCTAGTGTTACTTCTAGTACAGCTAGTGCTTGTTAGTGATCCCACAAAGGAAGAGTCATGAACCTGTAGGATGTGAATATATGCTTGCATGCATGTGTGTGTGTGTGTGTGTGTGTGTGTGTGTGTGTGTATAGGATGATGATTAAACAAGCTGTGGGATATGATTGTGATAGAATATCATTGTGCTATAAGAAATGACAAGTAGGATGACTTCAGAAAAAATTGGAAAGATTTATCTAAACTGAAGCAAAGTGAAGTATAAAGAACTAAGGATCATGTTGTGCTCAGTAACAGCATAATTGATGAAAACTGTGAATGACTTAGCTATTCTCAAAAATAATGTGATCCAAGACAATACCAAAGGATCATTGATGAAGCATAGTCTTTGCCTCCAAAGAACCGATATTGTCTGTATACAAGCTGAACACACTATTTTCTTTTCCTTGTTTCTTCCTTCCTTCCTTTTTTCTTTCTTTCTCTCTCTTTCTTCCTTACCTTATTTATTTCTTTTTTATTTTTCTTTCTTCCTTTCTTTTTTCTTTCTTTCTTTTTCTTTCTTCCTTCTTTTTTCCCTCCCTCCTTCTCTCCCTCTCTTCCTTCCTACCTTCCTTTTCTATTCTTTCTTTCTTTCTTCTGTCTTTATTTAAAGCAAATCTTTTGAAAAAATGATAAATATGGAAAATTTTTGCATAATTACATAGAAATAACTTATTTTGTAGTGCTTTCTAAATCAGGGAGGAATAGAGGAGATATAGAATTTGGAAATTAAACTTTTTTAATGTTGAAAACCTGCTTTAATATGTATTTAGGAAAAAAGTAAAATATTTTAAAAATAGAAAAATTGTGGTCTATAGACTTCACCAGAGTGCCAAAAAAATTTCTATGACACAAACAGAAGTTATATAATGAACTTATATGAGATGATAGAAAAGAATTATGTAAGACTGGCAGATAAACATGAGTTGTAATCTTTATAGTTGGAGGACTCAACCCTTCTGAGAAATCTAAGCTTAGACACATTGGAGATTTAGAATCTGATCCTAGTTTGCTACGCCCAAGTATGTATTGTTTATTAACTTGGTTTATCTATGGTCAGAGTTCATATCCAGTTCAAGCTTTGTCTGTGCACATTGATTAATAGAGAATTTAAGATCATATATAGACCCACATTGTTTTTTTTTTTTTTAATCTGTAGGTAAAGAAACAGAGATTCAGAGAAACCACATGGCTTAATCAGAATCATATAACTTATTAATACCAATTACATAAGACTAGAATTCAGATGTTCTAATGATTATAGAAGTTTTTTCCCCTATATCCTCTACACAACCTGTTTATTTCTGGGTCCAAGAAAAATGGAGTTTCATCCTTTCTGAGACCTAAGTCCACTTCTTTTTGATTGAAATGATGACTTGGGTGGCTATCAGAATCTAAAGCTGATAAATTCTCCTGGAATCCTAAGTTATCAAACATCTGAATGACCTTTCTTTTGGTCCTGGTGCTGGTCCTGGTCCAATATTAACTCTTTCTGTGCTGAGTTGTTCAATTCTATCAGCACATCCTGAGTTCTGCTCCTTTATGCTACTTTTCTTCTCTGTTTTCCTGTCTTTATTCATTTCTTCTACTGGTCTATTTCAGTCCTTCTACCCCAGATGAGCCATCCAATCTAGCTCTAGTTCCTCTGTTCCAGATTTATGGAGACATCGTCTCTATTCTCCTTAGTTCTACCTTCCCTTAAATTCTGATTAATATTTCAGTTTTTTAGGGTTTCATTTAGCAGTTGAGCTGCACAATGAATTAGCAGCCTTATTCATATCTAGTTATGAGATCCTATACCAGTCACCTAACTTATGTTTTGTTTCCTCATCTATAAAATGGAAGGAAAAAAAGTGTATCTCTCTCACAATGTTGTTACGAGGATAAAATGCAAAGAATTTTGTAAAGTATATTGTAAACCTTAGAGCCATATATAGATGTTTGGAAATCAAACAGAAAATAAATCAAAACAAAACAAAAACACCTCATTAACACGTGAAAGAAAAACCCTATGATTCCCTGAGAAGTTCTGAATTAGCTCCTGTTTTAACACCTCAAATTCAGCCCTTAGCATAGTAGCTGTTCAATAACCATTTGAATAATTTGAATAACACTTCAGACATCACACTTACATTATTTACATCTATCAGTGGCCTTATTTGGAGTTGCCTCTTACCCAATAATCCCTCTTTGATGGGGGTAGGGAATACTCTTTGCTGACAGAATTTCAGACTTTTCCTTTCCTTCTCAGCCACTGTGAAGTGGGCACAGAGCCAGCTTCCTCGGGACCTGGATAGGGTGGACAAACAGGGAGCCCTTCTGTGATCTGTGCAGCTGGAATCTATGCTGACTTCCCATCTCTCAAGAACTGGAGAGTGCTGTTTACTTGAGAGTCTCCTGACTCTGAATTGGGTAGTACAGGGAGAACTCAACAAACCCCCTGCCTCAATAAATCCTTGGTACACAAAATGCTATGTGTACCAGACTTCCACTCTCAGACTTAAATTAAAACCAATCAACTCATCCAGTTATTATATCCAGCTTTTATTTCCTTCTTATCTCAGATCAGGGAAACACAGAGTGTTCTTCGAGTTTAGCTTCACTAGAAAAGAGTGTGTGATTTATTGAAATGTTTATGTACATGCATGTATGTATTTATGTATATATGTAATGAACATGATCCTATTCTTCCTCTCTTTTAAACTTTACGGCTAATTCTGAGGCAATTAAGATAATTCAACCGTTTAAGAACTAACAGCCACAATCACCTCAAAACCACTTACTATTTTAGTATTAAAATGCAATAAAAAGCAATATGGGTTATTGGAATTTTAATATCCTCTTATTGGGATTGAACTATAAATAGTCATTGGTGTTGACTTTGTATTTGTTCTTAAGTAGACATTGGGAAGTAGAACGGAAGAAAAGGGGTTTGTTATGATCTACCTTAAATGGATCCTATTTGGAACTCACTTTGGTGTGAGGCCTTTGGAAGAGCTCTATTTTGACTTGATTACATAGACAGCTGGGCAGCTTATGAGGGAATAGAAGGAAGAAGTAGAATGCTGCACAGTAAAGAAAGGAGGTTGATACCAGTCATTCTAGACTGAGATTTCTCTCACACAGAGGGGAAAAAAAAAAACTAAACTAAATTTAATCCTTTTGTGGTTGTCATGGAGTTGCTAACTTGGCTCCTTAGCACACAGTCCCTTATCAATGCTGTTAGCCTTTTTGTCCCTCAGAACTCCAGCTATAATCAAGCATATAGCAACAAATAACATAGGTATTGATTCATGATCAAACTCCTTTCACCTAAGCTTTTCAACAGGCTTGAGATTAACAAGAGATTGGGATGCTCAATTGGATTTCTGGGAATGGCCCATAAGGTCATTGGAGGTTATGAACAACGTAGTAGAGCCCAGCTCACTAGAATATAATTCATTCCTCATCTCCAAGAATAACTTTAGGAAATAGCAAGACCATGGGATACAGTGAAAATCATACGAGATTTGGAATCAAAGGATTTAGGTTCGAAACTCAGGTATGACGATAACTAGCTTTGGGATATTTAGCAAATTATTTCACTTTAGAGGCCTTAGTTTGCTCATCTGTAAAAGGGTGGGGGTGTGTGTGGCTAAATTAGATGACCATTTTAATTTCAACCTATTATAAATCTGTGGATACAACTATATTGCAGATTCATTCCCATCTTTGTAATTTTTAATCATTTCCTCATCTATTTCTTCATTCATTCATTCTTTTATCATTTAGAACTGTGGTTTTGTAGGTGTGGTGAATTCTCAGTACAGAAAAACCCAATAGTAGTATATTTTGGTAATTCATCTGGTCCTCCCTCACTTGAATTTAAATCACATGTGCTGACTTTGACTAAATATATTTTCTTTCATTCTTTCCCTCATTCTTTCTTTTTTTTTTCTTAGCAGAAATAATTGAAGCAATTTGCCTTTTCTTCCTCCAGCTCATTTTACAGATGAGGAAACTGAGGTAAACAGAGTTAAGTGATTTGCCCAGTATCACACAGCTGGATTTGGACTTTGGCCTTCCTAATTTTAGCCATGATGTTTGATCTACTGTGCTGTCAGTTGCCACAAGTTTTGCCTAGGGTAAATCTCAAAGTATAAGTCAATTAAATTCCTTGGCTTTAAACAGCAAAGAGCATGCAATGAGGACTTAATAAGTGTCAATTGAATTGAATTGCATGTCTCCCATTGCTAAGGAAATATTAGCTTGGCAAAGTCTTTGTTGCCTCCATGCTTTCAAAATCCAGTTTTCCAATTAGAATGAAAATTCCTTGAGTGGAAGTACTATATCTTTGAAGCTTTTTTTGTATAAGAGTGACTTGTTGTTATTATTGTTTTCCTTTGTTCTGTTTTATATTTTAAAGTCATAATGGAAAAGTTGATAGAAAATTCTGGACTTCATTTCATGAAGACCTGGCTATAGATTCTGTATCTTATGCCTAGCTCGTGACATCAGCTATGTTAAGAACTTCTCTAGAAATTCATCCTATATAAAATGATCATTATTATCTGTAGCACATGACATATAAGTTATTTCAAATAAAATATTTGAATTCATAAAATGCTTTGCAGTCTTTGGACAGAATATAAGAAGTAGAATCATGATCTTATTGGTTTCCATATCTCTTGGTTGAGGAAAATCCCTCCACCAATGGAAACTGACAACTGCTTTACAATTTATATTTTTAGAACAGAAGTGTTGAAATCTCTAGAACAGAAGAACCAGAACAAAATATAATTGGAAAATATTTAACAAAACAAGATAGCAATGCCACATAGATAATGTTAATGCATTCAACATCAAGTCAATATGCAACTATTTCTAAGTGAGTTTAACAGTTCTTACAGAGTGATCTATAATTGGGAAAGGTTAAATCAGTTGCCCACAGTCACACAGTCATGATATTCCAGAGATATCTCTTGAAGCCAGGTCTTCTTGGCTTTAAAATTTTTAAACTGGTTCTGTAACCATTGTGAGATCCTGACTCTCTTGCCAATTGTAGAATGCTTTGCAGTTGACCTTATTCCATGAGCTTTGACATTCTTCATGATTAGACTTAAGATTTTATACTTTAATGGTTCCATATTCTTTTTTAAAGAAGAGATTTTTATTAAAGGTTTTTATTTTTATAACATATTCATAGATAATTTTCAACAATTACCCTTGCAAAACCTTGTTTTCAGCATTTTTCTTTCCTTTCCCCTCATCCGCTCCTTTAGTTGGCAAGTAATCCAATATATGTTCAACACATGCATTTCTTCTATACATATTTCCAAAATTATTATACTGCACAAGAAAAATCAGATCAAGAAGGAAAAAAAAAATGAGAAAGAACAAAATGCAAACAACAATTTAAAAAGTGACAATGCTATGTTGTGGCACACACTCAGTTCCCACAGTCCTCTCTTGGAGGTGCAGATGGCTCTCTTCATCACTAGATGCTTCTATATTCTTAAGGAGGAAGTAGAAGGAAAAGATATTCTGATCATATCCATTTATCTTTGAGGTATCTTAAAAGGCCAACTAGTTAGCTCAATGGATAAAAGAATGGTCCTGGATTTGGGAAGACCTGACTTCAAGTCCACCTTCAGAGAGTGACCCTAGGCAAGCTCCTTAACATTTTTGTGTATAAAATGGAGATATAATACCACCTACTTTGTTGGATTTTTGTGTAGATTAAATTATATAATGATTGTAAGGTGCTTAGCACAGTGCATGGCACATAGTAAGTTTTATACCTGTGGAGAAACTGAGCCAAGACAGAGATTAAGTTTTTAATATTTTAATAGTGGAAAATTTAGTCTAGCCTGTCTGACAAGGCTCTTGCTTGAAAGATATCTGACCACTTGCAATTATAATACAGACCTTTTATAGGGCTCCAGCTATAAGGGAAACAAAGGCAAGAGGGGCAGAACATTAGATAAGTCATAATTTCAGGAAGGACCATAAATTCTGAGAAGTTGGGAGTCAAGAAGTTTGAGGGATAGAAAGTATGGGGCAAAAAGAGGTAGTGAGTACTACCCAGGCATTTGAGATAAACCATCTGCAGTTTTAAGGACTCAACTGGAATATGAGAATGGCCAGAGTTTAATGGGATAAGGAAAAGAGGGATGGTGGTCATAATATTGTATTCAGGATATGGCATAATAATTCAGGGAAACTGAGGTATTACAATTCAGGTAAACTGAGAAAGGGAAATTGAGGTATTACCCCCCCAATGTTTTTTTTTTTTAAAGCATTTAATCCAGTGTCTGGCATACAGTAGATACTATATAAATATTTGTTCTCTCTCCTTCTAACCATTATATTTTAAGTCATTGAACTCTGTAGTTAACAGTGACAACACAGAAGACCAGAATTAATTTGTGGCAGTCCAAACCACAATATGGATATTTGTCTTTCTCCCATCCTTATTACCTAGAAGTAATTATGGGCATAACAGAAGTACCATCCCCAACAAGGAGGTAATAATTAGAATACACCATTACATGGAATGCCAGAGAAACTGAGGCAAGACAGAGATTTTTTTTTTTCTTATTTAGGTTAGAATATTCAATAATATAGAAAAAAATTAACTTCATTTGGAAGAAAAAGAGCAAAGTTAAAATGTCATCTTTGGACAAAAAATAATAATGATGAATGTTAGAGGGGATGTGGGAAAACTCGGACACTGATGCATTATTGGTAGAGTTGTGAAAGAATGGAACCATTCTGGAGAGCAATTTGGAACTATGCCCAAAAAGTTATCAAACTGTGCATACGCTTTGATCCAGCAGTGCTACTATTGGGCTTATATCCCAACGAAATACTAAAGAAGGGAAAGGGACCTGTATGTGCCAAAATGTTTGTGGCAGCCCTTTTTGTAGAGTCTAGAAACTGGAAAATGAACGGATGCCCATGAATTGGAGAATGGTTGGGTAAATTATGGTATATGAATGTTATGGAATATTATTGTTCTGTAAGAAATGACCAGCAGGATGAATACAGAGAGGATTGGAGAGACTTACATGAACTGATGCTGAGTGGAATGAGCAGAACCAGGAGATCATTATATACTTCAACAACAATACTTTTTGAGGATGTATGCTGATGGAAGTGGATATCTTCAACAAAGAGAAGATCTAATTCAGATCCAATTGAACAATGATGGACAGAATCAGCTACATCCAGAGAAGGAACACTGGGAAATGAGTGTGAACTGTTTGCATTTTTGTTTTTCTTCCCGGGTTATTTTTACCTTCTGAATCCAATTCTTTCTGTTCAACAACAACAACAACAACAAACATTTGGTTCTGCACACATATATTGTATCTAGGATATACTATTACATATTTAACATGTATGGGACTGCCAGCCATCTAGGGGGTGGAGGGAAGGAGGGGAAAATTCAGAACAGAAGTGAGTGCAAGGGATAATGTTGTAAAAAATTACCCATGTATATGTACTGTCAAAAAAATGCTATAATTATAAAATTAATAAAAAATAAATAAAATAAAATAAAATGTCATCTTTGACTTGTGTGACCTTGGACAAGTCATTTAGCATTTCACTGACATTTCTAGGCTTCATTTTCTTTATCTGCAAAAAGGAAACTCCTGAACCTACTGGCTTCTTAGTTCCTTTCCAGACCTAGATTCTGAGATCAGTTATTGTGCTACTGAAAATAATTTTGTGTGATGAATCTAGGACTGGAATTAGTTTTAAAAAGACTTCTGTCCCCGTATTTCCCCTGATACTTATTAGCTATTTCTCCAAAATCTAGTCCCTTGACTCCTTGAAATTCAGTTCCCATGTATGTAAATTTTGAGTAATGCTACTTCTAAAAATTACCTTTCAGGATTTTTATATAACCAATTGTGATGTGTTTTGTAATGGACTTCATCAAATTGAAGAAAATGGAAATTTTTGTTATTCTTCATTAGTAGCATATGGGAATGGATAAAGATCTCTGAAAATATCTTGAAATTTACCTTATTCAATTAACACATTCTATGATATTTAGTAAAACTAATATTTCCAATTCCTTATTGTAAAACATTAGGATAGAAATCCATCCTATAACATAATATATACAAAGTTTCCCTCTCAACAGAATATACAAATTATAATTTAAATATTTTGTTTTGTTCTATATGGTATATGACCATTAATATGAAAGCTAATCATGCAATTGTTATCTAACATGAGGATTATTGACGCAAAAGTCCTAATGGAACGTAACAGTTCTTATACCAAAGAGTGTAATTTTGCTTAGTACAAAGTTCTGTCCATGATCACTTAATGAAGATGGTACTGATTGGAAAAGACCCTAATATTGGGAAAGATTGAAAGCAAAAAGAAAAGGTACAGCAGAGGACATGGATAAAAAGTATCATGGAGACAATAAATGGGGACTTGGGCATACTTTTCAAGATAATGAAGGATAGAACCGTCTGCAGTGCTGTGATCCATGGTGTCATGAAAAGTCATATATATAATTAAGTGAACAACAACAGCAAAATGTTCTGTTTGTACTTTATGTTCTTCTATTGCCTCCCATGTCAGGATGAGTTGCCACTTCTCATACTTAGCATTGTATTTATCTATAGCAGACATATTCCGCCTGCTAGTTTTTTTCTCTCCCTTTTAATTTGCTATTTTTCATCTTCTATGAACCCAGGAATGAGATCATTGAGTTCACTTAAATTGCATGCAAAGCAAGAATTGGCTAGCTCTGGATAAGAGTAAAGATTCACATGCATGAGCTTTGGAAGTTAGATTTTATACTATCCACCAAAAGACACTTTTTACTATTCTCATCTGGCTGTTCAACAACTTTTTTTATTTACATTTCAAGTTTAAGAAAACAATAATTCACTCGGCTTCCAAATGATTCCCAAGTATCTCCCTTACAAAAGCCTAGAATTATGATTTTACAGATAAAGAATTGGGAAGCTCATAAAATTGACTTGACCAGGAACACAAAGCAGAAATATAATTTTGCCCAGTCTCATCTAACTTTAAGTCTTTTTCCTTCTTCACTATACCCAACTTTCTCATTGGACATATGAGTCATTACAATATCTATATGTCCAGAATGCCATATGAACTCCTTAGTTTTGATTATTTTTCATATAATAACATCTTTGATCTCCTTGTGTTCTGACTTAGCAGAGAATATTCCCATGGAACATTATCTGGGACTTACTTTTCATTAGTTAATTAATGGATTTTTAAGAGGAATTGCATATGTGTCTATAGAAATATATATGTAAGCATGTGCTCTTGAAACTAGAAGAAGTTAGATAAATAAACAATTTGGTCATAACTTTGAAGCAGTGGCTGTATTCTAGAGATTCCAGTTCAAAATCTAGTGTCATAGGCAAGGCCCCAAACTGCTGATCCAAATAACAGAGACTTCTTTGCTTTCCACCTACTAGGACTATGACATATAGTAGGTCTATCTTCATGGTATCAATAACCTTATTTAAGGATAGAATCTTAGAGATGGAAGAACTTGACAATCTCTATTCTTAATCAGAATCAACTGCTTATTTGCTACATAAAAATGGGGAGATATAAGAATAATAGGGAAAGAAGGACAGAATGATAGTGGATAATTAAGAACTGACTTCTTTCCCTTCTTAATGGAATGGACATTCACATTGCAAGTATACAGGCATTGGAGCTGGAACAAAAAGTATATGGTCATGAATTAAAACATGATCTATAAGATGGCAAAGTGAAGTCAGGAAGCTGTTCAAGCTCTCCCAATTTGCCTTGAAAACTACATGAAACCAAGCCTCTAAAAAAAGTCTGATGGAACAAAACCATTCCTCCCCTCAATAGAGACTGAAAAAGTCAAGAAAATTCAGTCTCACTGGGATGAAATGGGGTGTTCAGTCCAGTTCAGATAGATTCTGGGAAAGCTGATGAATGGATCTTAATTATGGCACATCAGCAACTAAGACCTTTGGTCCTGGCTCAGTAGAGGAGCAAATCAGGGGCAGCTTCCAATTCTATCTCAGAAGCCAAATTCTGGGAAACCAGGTCATTTCCTGAAAAGAGCAAGCAAAGCTAATGCCTGCAAACAGAGGATCACTGTGTTCAAAGACAAGGTTCAGAGCTGCACAGGAAGCTTGGGACAGTGCCCTGTTTACTCGAGGAGCAGAGCTCAATTATAAAAGGGTAAAAAAAAGTGGAAATATAAAAAGAAAAGGAAAGAAAATGAGTAAGAAACAGAAAAGAACCTTGACTATAGAAAGCTACTATGGTGACAGACCAGACCAAAACACAAATTCAGATGAGGACAAAATTTCCACAGAAGAAATCTTAAACAGTGAGATTAATTAGTCTCAAGTTCAAGGAGGCTTCTTGGAAGTGTTCATCAAAGATTTAAAAGGCAAATAAGATAGAAGAAGAAATGAAAAAGAAAATGAGGAGTATATGTAAGAGAGACTATAGCTTGGGGGGAAAAAAAAGGAAAAACAAAATTTGAAGAAAACATTTCCTTAAACAATAGAATAAACCAAATGGAAAAAGAGATACAAATGTTAATCGAAGAAAACTACACATTTAAAACTAGAACAGGTCAAAAAGGAAGCTAATGACTATGTGAGATAGCAAGAATCAGTCAAACAAAATAAAATTAATTTAAAAATTAAAGAAAATGGGAAATACCTCATTGGAAAAATAGCCAACCTGGAAATTAGATCCAGAAGAAACACTTTAAAAATTATTGGCCTACCTGATGGCCATGACCAGAAAAACAAACAAACAAACAAAAAACCTGGATAGTGTTGTACAAAAGATAATTAAGGAAAACTGTCCCACTATTCTAGAAATAGAGGGGGGGATACTGATTGAAAGAATCCATTGATCACCTTGGAAAGAGATCCCACAAAGAAAATTCCAAGGAACATTGTTGCAAAACTTGAAAACTACAATCTTGAAGAAAAAAATACTGCAAGCTGCCAGACAAAAACAAATCATATATCATGAAGCAAAAATCAGGATTACCCAAGATTTGGCATTTACTACAATAAAGGATCAGAAGGCCTGAAATACCATATTTCAGGAGACAAAAACCTACAGTTACAAGCAAGAATTAACTACCCAGTGAGACTCGGCATCATCTTTCAGGGGAGGTGATGGAGCTTCAGTGAAGTAAGAGACTTTCAATCATTTCTATTAAAAAACCAAAATTAAACAGAAAATGTAAACTATAAACACAGGACTTAAGAGAAGTATAGAAAGTGAAATGGGGGAAATATATTATTATTATTATTATTATTATTATTATTATTATTATTTAAAGATTAAACAGAACATCCCCAGATGAAGAAATGGTATCTGCAAGTCTTGAGAACTTTCAGTGGGGTAATCAGAATGAGAAATCCCATGGGCTGATGGTGTGGTTGTGAATGGTCTGCTATAATAACAACAAAGAAAAAGACATTAATGTTTGGGAAAAGATATGTACTTGAAAAAGTGGAAAGTGGAGGTATAATTAGCCACTTAGTTCACTTGAAGAGGGGCAAAAGACCTATTACAATGGAGGTAAAGAAATGAGGGGGATGAGCACTGTCTAAAGCTTGATCTCATCAGGTTTTGCTCTAAGAGGAAATAACCTAATCATTTAGTTGAGAACAGAAATTTATCTAGCTTATATAGAAGTAGGAGAAGAAAGAGGAAAAGAAAAAGGAACAGCATAGAAGGGAGGGCAGAAACACTAGGGGGAAAAGAAAGAGAAGGGGGAAGGAATGATAGAAGATAAGGTAATGGGTAGGGTAGGTAAAAAACACAACTAAGAACACTGTGGAAAGAGAGAACAGAAGTATATATAGAGGGGAAATAGGATGGGGAAAATACAGGGCTCCTAATCATAACTATGAATGTGAATGGGATGAACTCTCCCACTAAAATCAACGCAATTAACTGGATTAAAAAAACAGAATCTTACATATATTCTTTACAAGAAACACAGTTAATACAGAGAGAAACATTCAGAGTAAAGGTAAAAAGTGGGGCATAATTTATTGAGCTTTAGATGAATTTTTAAAACAGCAGGGATAACAATTTTGATTTCAGATTAAGCAAAAGAAAATAGATCTTATTAAAAGAGATAAGGAAGGAGAGCACATCTTGATAAAGAATACCATAAATAATGAAGTAGGAATGATATTAAATGGGTATGCATCAAATGGTAGAGCAGGCAAATTCATAGAGAAAATTTTAAGCCAGTCATAGGAAGTAATAGATAACAAGACTGTTCTAGTGGGAAACCTCAAACTTCTCCTCTCAGAATCACACAAATCTAAATACAACCACAAAATAAACAAGAAAGAAACTAGGGAGGTTAATAGGATTCTAGAAAATCTAAAGATGATATACCTCTGGAGAAAATTAAATAGGGAGAGAAAAAAAAAAACAAAACAAAACAAAAAAAAAAAAAACAAAAAAAAAAACCTTTTTCTTCAGTACATGGCACCTTCACAAAAATTGACCATGTATTTGGCATAAAAACCTCATAATCAAATGCAGAAAGGCAGAAATTGTAAATGCTTCCTTTTTATACTACAATGCAATAAACATTATATTAAATAAAGATTCACAGAAAGATGGACTAAAAACCAAATGGAAATCATATATTTAATTCTAAAGAATGAATGGATCAAACAACAAATCACATGTTTCATCCTAGAGAATAAAAATAATGAGACAACATATCAGAACCTAGGAAATGTAGCCAAAAAAATGTTTGGGGAAAATTTTATATCTCTAAATAGCTACATGAAGAAAATAGAAAAATATATTAATGAATGAGGTATTCAACTAAAAAAAAAAAAAGCTAGAAAAAGAATAAATTAACCCCCAATTAAATATCAAATTTAAAAATTCTGAAATTCAAAGGAGAGATTAATAAAATAAAAACTAAGAAAATTATTGAACTAATAAATAAAACTAAGAGTTAGTTTTATGGGGAAAAACAACAAAATAGATAAACCTTTGGTTAATTTGATCAGACAGAGGAAAGAAAAAAAAAATCACTAGCATCAAAAACAAAATGGGTAAGTTTACCTCCAATGAAAAAGAACTTAAAACAATAGTTAGCAGCTATTTTGTGCAATTATATGGCAACAAATCTGATAATCAAACAGAAATGAATGAATATTTTCCAAAATATGAATTGCTTAGGTTAACAGAATAAAATGGGACTTAAGTAGTTATATTTTAGAAAATGAAATTGAACAATTCATTGATGAAATCCCTAAGAAAAAATTTCCAGAACCAGATGGATTCACAAGTGAATTTTATGAAACATTTGTAGAGCAATTAATTCCAATATTATGTAAACTATTTGAAAAAATAAAGAAGGGATATTGCCAAATTCCTTCTATGATACAAATACTGATAACTGATATCTAAACCAGACAGAACCAAAGCAGAGAAAACAATTACAGATGAATTTCCCTAATGAATAGTGATGCAAACGTTTTCAATAAAATATTAGCAAACAGATAACAGCAAAGAGATAACATAGTGTATCATCCTTATTAGAAGGATGATACATTATGACCAAATGGGATTTATATGAGGAACACAGAGCTGATTCAATAAGAGGAAAACTATGACCATAATAAATGACATCAAAAACAGAATCAATAGAAATCATATGATAATCTCATTAAATGCAGAAAAAAAATTTGATAAAATACAGCACCCATTCCTATTAAAAACACTAGAGAGCAGAGGGATACAGGTAGTTTTCCTTAAAATAATAAGCCATATCTATCTAAAAGCAAGGGCAAAGATTATTTGTAACAGAGAGAAGCTGGACACATTCCCAATCAGATTAGAGGTGAAACAAGGATGCCCATTATCATCACTATTATTCATCATTGTACTAGAATTATTGGTGTTAGAAACAAACAAAAAAAGAAATTAAAGAAATTAGAATAGTCAACAAGGAAGTAAAACTATCATTCTTTGCAGATGATATGATGATAAAGAATCTTAGAAAATCATTCAAAAACCTACTGGAAACAATTCACAGCTTTAGGAATGTTGTGAGACATAAAATAAAGCCAGGCAATTCATCAGCATTTCTATATATTACTGACAAATCCCATCAACAAGAAATAGAAAGAGAAATTCCGTTTAAAATTACTGTATATAAAATAAAATATTTTGGGATTTACCCGCCAAGAAAAACCCAAAAACTACATGAACACAATTATAAAACGATTTTCACAGAAATAAAGTGAAATCTAAATGATTGAAAAAATATCAATTGTACATTGCTAGGCCGAGCTAATATTAAAAAAAAAAAAAAATGACAACTACCTACATTGGTCTACTTGTTCAGTGCCATAGCAAACTGCCAAAACATTACATTATACAACTAGAAAAAATAATAACATTCATCTGGAGGAAAAAAGGTCTAGAATATCAAGGGAATTACTGAAAAAAAATTCAAAAAATGGTGGCTTAGTAGTACCAAACCTAAAACTATATTTTAAAACAGGAGTAATCGAATTCATTTGAAGTTGGCTAAGAAAAAGAGTGGGGGATCAGTGGATTGGATTAGATACACAGGACTCAAAATCAAGAACTATAGCAATCTAGTATTTGGTAAACCTCCAAACTCTCGCTTCTGATACAGGGGTTGGACCTTCTATGGCTGAGGGGAATCAAGGGTGAAGGCCAAATTGGGCTGTTTTATTGGTCACTGCAATGTTAAGACCTAGAAATGCTAAAGTATCAATATTTGTTATAAGGATTTGTTGTATATCTCAAGAGTTACTATTAAACATCAATCAGGCTATAGTACACATTATTTAATAAAAATTACTGGGAAAACTGGAAAACAATATATCAGAAACTCATCATAGACCAATATCTCTCACATTATGTCAGAATAAGGTCAAGTTGGATACATGATTTGGACATAAAAGATGATACCATAAACAAATTAGGAAAGCCAGGGATACTTTAGCACATCTTTGGAGAAAGAAAGAATTTATAACCAAAGAAGAACTAAAGAGCATTATGAAACTTTGATTACATTAAATTAAAAAGGTTTTACACTAACAAAACCAATAGAAACAAAATTAAAAGGGAAGTATAAAGCTGTGGGGAAAATCTTTACACCTGGTATTTCTGATAAAGTTCTCATTTCTAAAATATATAAAGAACTGTGTCAAATTTATAAAAATACAAGTCATTCCCTAACTGATAGTCAAATGTAATGAACAGATATTTTTCAGATGATAAAATAAAAGCCATCTGTATTTATATGAAAAAAAAAAATGTGCCAAATTAACCATTGATTAGAGGAATGCTAATGAAAACAACGTTGAGTTACCACCTGACATCTCCCAGACTGTCTAAGATGACAGGAAAAAATACTGAAAAATGTTGGAGGGGATGTGGGAAAACTGAAACACTAATGCATTATTGGTAGAATTGTGAACTGATCCAATCATTCTGAAGAGTAATCTGGAACTATGCCCAAAGAACTATAAAATTGTGCATACCCTTTGATCGATTAGTACCATTACTGGATCTGTATCCCAAGAAAATCATAAAGAAGGTAAAAGGATTCACATGTGCAAAAATGTTTGTAGCAGCTCTTTTTGTGGTAGCAAAGAACTGGAAGAGGAGTGGATGCCCATCAATTGGGGAATGTTTGAACATGTTGTGGTGTGTGAATGTAATTGAATATTAGTATTCTATATAAAATGAACTTTATCTAATGCCATGCAACTAATAAATAGCAGAGCCTAACTTGATCCCAAGACATTTGATGACTGATCCATTGGCCTTTCCAGTATACATACCATTAAGGCTCTTTCTGAGATTAATTCATGCATCACTTGGAGGTAATCCATTTGCCTTATCTAGCAGGAAACTCTACAAAATGATACTTACTTTAATCTCCCATGCTCCATGCACAAACCCACCCTTTCCTCCTTTCACTTTAGAGTATCCTTTCATGTCATTTACCACTACTCTAATGTCAGTTCTTTGAGCATAGCAACAATATGTTTGTTTATCTATGCATCTCCAGTACTTAGTACAATTCTTGTCTTATATTATGTTCTTAATAAATGGTCTACTTGTCTATTTCTCCACTATAACTTTCAATTATTGATTTATTTAATTATTTATGCTCTATCTACCTATTTTAATCTATCATATGTTGATTATTTGTTGATTTATTTGTTATCTAGTTATCTTTCCTTCTATCTATCATTTATCTTTCTAAATATCTACTAACTGCATCTACTAACTTGCATACCCAAGTTCTTTAATAGAAGTAAATATCTCCCCAGATTCCTCCTGGCAGTTTTCTGACTGAAAGATCAATCACTCAGTAACAGATAATTCCTGCCAAGTACTTGACTCAGGAGATGTTAGAAGCAAAGTGAGAAGAAAATGCCCTGAGCACGTGTTCCTTTCCATGGTTCCATGAACATGTGGGTACGCTACCTTTATAAGAGCAACTCAATACTGCTGGGGGGATAATGGCAGGTTCCCCTAGATGTGCTATAGTTTGGGGCTCTGCACCATGCCATTATAGATAAAGCAGTTAGTTAGCAGAGAAAAGTTAGTCCACATGCTTTGATGTCTTGGTTAGAGAGTGAGGAAGGAACCCAAGATGATGGTGGAGTGGATTCCAAAGAATCAATACAACTGTGGTGGAGAGAAGAATTTGCTGGGTTTCTAAGACTTCTTTAGATGGAGGTTTGGGGAGAAGGTTTTTGTTTCACTTTCCAGCCAATCAATCTGAGGGACAGAGGATATTAGAGAGATTATCTTTATTCCAACTAGGTTTGTAAGTCCATAATTATCTCAGGTATATTAAATTTATTTGTTGTACACATTTCCTATTCTCCCCAAATCACAACTAAATTCAATTAAATTCCATATCGTCCTTTGGTATATAATTGTCTCATTTAATCTTGATATTTCCTTCAGAAGCTGGCATAGTATTCTTTCTCCACATAATTAGTGCCTAATTCAACAAGTTATTAAATCTTCTCCACTCTGCGTCTATACCCTCTCTTTTATCTGTTCCATTGTCTCCACTCACATGGTTTTAGAATATCATGCTTTTTGTCCACAATATCTCAATAACCTCCTGATCAGTTTCCTTGATTATACTCTTTCCAAACACACCTTTCAGAGAACTACCACAATAAAGTGTCTAAAGCATGGGTCGCACCATATCATTCCCTTTCTGAAATACTTCAGTGACTCCCTATTACTTACAATGAAAGTCATCCTTCAATTTCTGACACATCCAACTCTCCACATTATCTCAAACCTTTGTCCATCTGACTTCACCTTACTTCTACAAAAGGGCTTTCAGGCTAAGCTGTCCTGGTCAATGTTATTTTTAATCATGACTTAGAAAAGGATCTTCCATAACTTTTTCTGAGCAATATTTTATAGTCTGTCCTTCACAACTGGAGTTTTTTTTTTTTTTTTTTCTTTATCCTAAACTCTTTCAAGACTCAACTCACTTATCAACTTCTCCAGGAGGCCTCTTTGATTTCTTCCTCCTACCCACTTAGAGATTGATGAACTTTCCCACCTAAAAAAATACTTTCTGTTGTTGTTGTTGACTTTTCATATGCTTTCTATTTATTCAGTATACATATTTCTTTTCATTAGAATATTAGCCTTGGGAATAAGAGTAGTTTTATTTTTGCATCCGTAAACTCAGTGCTTAACAGTGCCTGACACAGAAGAGATAATTAATCAGTGTTTGTTGAATTTAGTGAAATAACTGTTGGATCAAATTAATCGTATTCTGCAGCTGTATTGCATGCTGAAAAGAAGCCCAGACTTAGGGGGCTCCAGGATTTAAATTCGAATCCTACCTCAGAAACTTAGTTGGATGAACTTGGAAAATCAGCCCTCACTCTCCAGACCTACAAAATAAGTGCTATTAGTACTTAACTCATAAGGTTTCTGTGAAAATCAAATGATATAAGAAATGTAAAGTTCTTTAAATTCCTTCAGTTACTAGATAAATGTTATTAACAACATCATTATTTAGTTTTTAGTCATCCTCATCTGATTTCTTATTTTTTCATAAAAAAGTCAAAAGTAGATATTTCAATTGTTTTATACCCATTAAATGATGAGGGAAGACGCTCTGTCTCTCTCTGTCTCTGTCTTTCTGTCTTTCTGTCTCTCTGTCTCTCTCTGTCTCTACCTCTTCCCTCTCCCCCACCCCCACACATTCTCTGAGTAATTTGCCTGTGGTCACCCAGCAGTTATAACAGCTTACATTTATATCTTACAACTATAAAACCTTCTCATACTCTCTTTTATTGTATCCTTGCCATGACTCTGCAAGATAGGTAATAATATTAAAAACAGCTCACATTAATAGATAGGTTTTAAGGTTTATAAAGTTTTTCATCATTCCAACTGTTCTAGCAAAGTGCTACATTTCCTTTTTTCTTGTGTTCTTCCCCCACATGAGGCAGCACATTAGACTTGGGTTCAGGAAAACCTGAATCCAAGAAATGTTTCAGCTTTGGGACTCCAGGCAAGTCACATTTTCTTTAGACAGTTTTCTTATCTCTAAAATGGGACTAATAATTGCACCTACCTTACAGAGTAGTTACAGGGTCAACTAAGATGTACATGTAAAAGTCTTGCAAACAGGAAAATGATATGTAAATATTTTATTTTAGTAATAATAATTATAATAATATAATATGTAGTTACCAATTTATAGTGTAACTCATGCATTTACTAGAAAATAATAAGAATATGATATTGTATTTTATAATATGATATTAATGATTAATATTATGTCACATGGAACAAATTAGTGTAAGAGACTTGAGTAGTTTGTACTAAATAACTAGTAGATATTAGATCCAGGATTTGCACCCATTTCCCATTTCAGTTGGCTTCTTCTCAGAGACTATTCATAAATCAATGCCAAGGTCAGGAGTCTGAACTAAGCCTCTCAACTCCTATTTATATGCATTTCCCAGGGGAGCACATTGCTGGCTCCTGTGGTTTTCACAAGCCAAGCCCAGCGAAGGGGACCTTAGTCTTGGAAGGAGAGCTTAGGGAGTCTATTGCCCACTGGGAAGAATTAAGGTAGGATACTCAGAAGCATTTTGGAAGTTCAGATTCATGAGAGTCAAAGGATTTTGGTTCTTTCCTCTCTTCTAGTGCAATTGTTCCACTTACACAGTTGAGCTTTAATAATCCTTGACCTCTCTCCTCTTTTGTACTCTCTCCAGGGAAAGAGCCACCCAGCCTGCCCACTCTAATTTCTGAGGAGTCTTTGCCACCCACTCACTCTTGCTCCCTTTTCTATTAGGCAGATAGTTATGCAATACCATGACATGGGGATATTCTTCTTGGCTCCCTGTGAAGTTTTCTCCCTGAAATGCAGAGATATTCAGTTCCATTTAATTCTTGCCATTTTTATATGATGTAAAATGGATTATCTTCTCCCCCAAAAAAGAATATTATCAATTTTTCATTAAAATATTATCTATAATTGAGCCAATCATCCTTGTTCTGCTTCTTGTCTTTCCTTAATATTTACATGGTAAAAATATTCCCTCATTAATCTATGCCTGTGCAGGCAACCCAGTTCAAATTGTATTGATCCCTCTCACAGGGATTCTCTCCATGCATTTCATCATTGTGATAGGTCCTCTCTGCATTGCTCTGATTTCTCTCTCTGCTCCCCCAAAGCATGGTATTGAGAATTATACACAGTAATGCTTGAGGGCTAACTGCAATTTCCAAAAAAAAAAAAAAAAAACATCTTCCAGGCAACTGGAGCTAATTTAGCCTAAAAGCCTGCAAATCTAATGATATACACACAAAAAATTCCCCTTTTCCTTTTCTCTTTTCTCTTTCTGTAATACCAAAAGAGGAATGGGGAGTACTCGAGGACAAAGTGACGATTCCAAAGGAAGTAAATGGGAACTAATCTTTATACCATTTTAGATCTATTTCCAATACCCTGCTTTGATTCATTTCACAAATATTAATTTAGCACATTTGAATACAAAGCAGAGATTCAGTATCGTGTTTGGGATAGGAGAATAGCCTTGGAAATAAGATCAGTTCTCAAATCTGTGCTAAAATCTTGGATATGTCATTTAGCCTAAGGAATGCTAGGTGACTGACAAGGTCTTGTCCAAATAAATTCCTTTCATTGCCCCCAGCCTGATTCTAGAAATATATACTGAGAGAGAGAGAGAGAGAGAGAGAGAGAGAGAGAGAGAGAGAGAGAGAGAGAGAGAGAGAGAGAGGTGGAGGGAGGGAGAGAAAGAGAAAAAAGAGAAAAGAGAGAGGGGGGGAGGGAGGGAGGGGGGAGAGAGAGAGAGAGAGAGAGAGAGAGAGAGAGAGAGAGAGAGAGAGAGAGAGAGAGGGAGGGAGGGAGGGAGGGAGGGAGGGAGGGAGGGAGGGAGGGAGGGAGGGAGAGAGAGAGAGAGAGAGAGAGAGAGAGAGAGAGAGAGAGAGAGAGGGAGGGAGGGAGGGAGGGAGGGAGGGAGGGAGGGAGGGAGGGAGGGAGAGAGAGAGAGAGAGATTGATTTAAGTTGTAGTCAATGATTTGCATTAGATGGATAGAATTTCTGAAGACAACACTGATGAAGGGATAAGTCCAAACTAAATACAATCTCAAGTCATTGTGATGAAAATAACTGTTAAAACCACCCACCCAATGAAACAAACAAAGCAAGCATATTTTGTACTAAATTAACTTCCTTGTCCTTGAGGAATTCAAGGTACAATAACTTAATAAGATATATAACAAAATAAAATCATATCTGTCTTACAAGTACAATGAAGTCAGTAAAATGATTTTTATATTTGCTCTCAGTTGAATATGATATCTTCTCTCAGAAATATTTTTAAGAGATATTATTGCCCCCATTTTATAGACAGTTATATGAAAGTTGGGAAAAGTGACCTGATTTGCACATTTACATGAAGTTTCTAAGTATCAGAGATTAAACTTGATTTCTAATCTGCCTGATCCAAAGCCTAAACTTCTGATGCAGAATATAGCATAATAAGTACAGGAGAGAAATAAATGTGGGAGCTATACAAGACCAATTTGAATTTGGCCAAATACATTTAGGTGGACTATAAGCTAAATCTTCCTTTCAATTAGTTTTTTACCACATTGGAATGGACTACCTCAAGAGACAGGGAGTTCCCTCCTACTTTAAACAAAAGTTCTGTGTAAGGGAATTCACTTTCAAGTATAGGTTTGATGGGTTGGACTTGTAATTGGCAGACATATAAATGAAAAGAAAGACAGCCTTGCTCTCGAGAAGCCTAAATTCTATTTGTAGAAGATAACATATAAAATAAAAATGAATAGGCTTGGGAAGTTAGAGGAACTTGGGGTATAATGGAGGAATCTAAATTGCAGTCTGGTGAGAAACAAAGAGGAGGGTATCCTGAGCATTTTTTTAATAATTTTTTCAGAGGAGCTATCTAAATAGATGGAGGTCCTGCAAAGGCAGAGATCACTTTTGAGTTGTGAATTCCAGGGCAGAAATGAACTTCCAGAATGAAGTGTTTATTTTTCTGAGGCAGGATAGAACTGTCTGAATTGTAACCTACTGAATTGGGAGTAGGGGAAGAAAGAGACAGAGAGAAAGAGACAGATATAGATACAGAGATGGAAACAGATACAGAAACAGAGAGACAGAGAAACAAAGAGAGAGAAAGAGAGGAATGAGTGGGAGAAAGGGCAAGAGTGAGAGAGGGGAGGGTGAGTGAGCTAGCATGCTGGCGGGAAGGTGGGAAAGATGGGAGAGAGAAGAGAGGGGAAAGATGGGAGAGAGAAGAGAGGGGAAAAAAGAAGAAAATATTTAATCTGTGCTTTCTTTGGTCACCAATTTAGAGCTGGAAGAGAATGTAGAAGGCATAGAATGTAACTACCTCATTTTGCAAATGAGGAAATTGAGGTGGAGAGAATTTAAGTGACATGTTCAATATTATTGTTGTTATAAATGACAGAGGCCTGTTTCACATTAAGCCCATCAACTCCAAATTGAGTACTCTATAGAGGATACAATCTGAGTGGGGGAAAAATCATCAGGGATTGCTGGATGGGCTAGACCAAAGCATGGTCAAAGATCTGAATTGAGGGAAAAGAAGTATGTATTAAAGGGCCTAATTTGGTTGGAAGTTAGTGTGATGCCTTTTAGGCAAACAGTTCCTGAGTACTTTGGGTGTGGATTTTATTAAGGATAGGAAATAGTACTTAAAATGTTTCCATCTCTCAAGGAGTTGTCTAGAAAGATTTTCAGAGGTGGAACAGAGTTATAATTATAAGTGGTCTCAGATTCTATCACTCTAAGCCTCTGTTTTAACAAATGAAGAAACTGAGATTCATTAAACTGACTCATCCATTAACATATGCCAGTTTGTAAACTCAGTTGTGACTCCAAATCACTTCAAATTTTATAACAACTTATACCAAATCAGCTTTTAATTGTTTTATTCATTCATATATTTAGAGCTAAAAAAGAATCTTAGAAAGCTTACTTTGTTCAATACCACCTCCATCCCTTTTTGTACATTATAGGTTTTTTTTTTTTTTTTTTTTTTTTGCTTTTTTCATCATGGGTATTTTTGGGGGAAATTCCTGCTACTGATATTACCACACAATTAGTCATCCCTTGCAAGAAAACAGTGAATTAAAACTATAGAATATAATGTTCAGATCTTATGCAATTTTCTGCCACCATAAGTCCTGATATTTCCAATGGAAATGGGAAAATGTGTTTCATCTTTTCTCTGGGATCGAGATAAAATATCTACAATTTGCAGATGATGAATGTGAGAGTAGGAGAGGTGAAGGAATGAGCTATATGTCACCTTGTATTGTTTATCTTTTTATAGGTGTGATTAGGGCCCCAGGCAATAAGTGCTCCAGACTTCAGAAGAGCCTTTTCATTTTAGTTGAACTTGGTAGATAAGACACTGCATAAACTATAAGAAAATAGAATTGGAGATGATGATGATGATGATGATGATGATGATGATGATGATGATAAATCTCCTGATTCTCTAATGCCTATCCCAAGGAAAAGATTAGATAAACTTTCACTTCCCATGTGTTAGCTTCAGCCCTTTCAGTCACTAAAGTTATTGCTAATGTTTGAGTAATTATAAAATTGGAAGTAAAAGCAATGAAGTGCTAAATAGGGAAGAAAAAAATATTAGGAGCTCATCAGGTACTAGCCCCATATACAAAAATAGAAAATTTATGGGCAAATGGGGTTACCAACTCTCACTCTCAGCATCTCACATACAGTGGGAGCATCCTCTGGAGACATTGATGTTGCCTTTGTTTCTTATAGGGAGATGTTCTGTGTCTCTGGTCCTGAAGCATGATGTGTCAGTTGCCACGGAAACTAGTTTAAGGAATGTCACTGAGTTACCAAGTAAATAGTCTGGTGAAGTAGATATTATAGCTGACATGTAAATTAAAGCTGCCCTGAGTTTGTCAGATTTTGCTTTTCTGTGTTTCCCCACTTTCCATATTTGAGAGAAGTGCTCTCCTTCCATGCTATTTTCCAGCTCTCAGAGTTCTACAGCATCCCTGAAGAGCATGGGTGACATCCAAATTTTAATGGGCCTTACCTGAACTTTATGAAGAAAACCACCATTCTAAGCAGTGAAGGGCAAGAGAAATTACAAGGCTGACTTTGCTTCTTATCTAGATAAGTGTAGGGAAATGGGTAGGTGATGGAGCAGGAGAAGAATCCCAGGGAGAGAAGATTAGAAAAGCTGCTTTCAGATTTTCTTTTGATGACCTAACTGGGTCATGGAGTTACAAAATGACAGCACTTGAAGGAACATTAGAAACATAAAGTTTAAAAGTATTCATCAATCTGCCCCCTTTGTTGCTTAGGTCTTAGACTATCTTCCAAAAGAATCAGTCAATAAATATTTATTAAGTATCTTGTATGTGCCAAAGACTGTGCTTCAGGCAGAGAACATCAGCAGACTGCCCAGGCAAGGACAAGCACGAGGCAACTCCATTTGAGTAAAGGCCAGGAGCTGAAAATGATTCCCAAAGAAGTGTCTGGAAATGATTCAGAATTCCTCTTGTTCTTGTCCATATATGCAAGAGCCTTGGGGACTTGCATGCATCAGATAGACCCGACTTCAATGTTTAGCTTCACCAGCTACTAGGAAGGCAATCTAAAATAAACCTTATGTTTACTGATTTTGCCATTCAAGTGTTTAGAAAAAAACATTGTCTCATAGGATTGGTTTTCAGAAAACTATTAATCTCTTTATAACCAATGAATTTGAGACCTCATTCCGTCTATATGACAAAATCAATCTCTTTCTTTCTCTGTACACAAACACATAGATATAGTAAAAGAGAGGATGGACTTAGGAAGATCTTGAGTGCTAAGCTCATTTCAGATACTATGTGACCATAAACAAATCACTCAGTCTCTCTTAGAATTAGTTTCATGTTCCATAAAATGGGAGAGCAATTAACTCTTTCACAAGGCATTTTTGAGTAACAAATGAGATAATGCATATAAAACATTCTTAGTTAGGTAGTAAAGTAGATAAAATGACAGGCCTGGAGTCAAGAAAACTTCCTTCTGAATTCACATCTGGTCTCAGACACTTATTAGCTGTATGATCCTGGGCAAGTCATTTATTCTTGTTTGTCTCAGTTTCCTCATCTATACAATGTTCTGGAGAAAGAAATGGCTTCAGTATCTCTACCATGAAAATACCAAAAGTGGTCTCAAAGTCAGACATGACTGAAAAGATTGAGCAACAAAATCAAAAAAGCAAGACTTAAGTTACTATATAAATTTGAGGGATAATGATCTTGATGATGATTATGTTAGGCCTCTTCTTGAATATACACTTGGTGATAAACTGTGTCCATTGTCCAAGGATAAACCAAACTGAATTTAGAGAACCATTTCCCAATTGGCAACAAGGTAATGGATTTTGGCAAAATAGCAAATTAAAATATCAGAATCATGATTCATAACAATGATTGCAATTCTAAAATTAATGAAATCATACACTTAAGTGGAATATTAAAATGGTTATATATTTTACAAATAATATTTATAACAAAAGTAAAAACATACAGAGACAATATCGGAAGATAGAAAGATGATGGAACTAGATTGAGATATACAAAAGGAGAGAGAAATATAGAAATAGAAATAGATACATATCAGTTTTAATAACTGATTGAAAAATGTGTATTTTTGTCATTTAGTTTCACGTCATCTATCTCTAAATAACCTTATAAAATGGAATTGACATTTTAAATAATTGTTGATGAATGTTTTTAATCACCTTTAATTACAAATTTATTTTTCCAATTATTCATTGAGAAAACTACCTACTACATTAAAGAAAAATAAAAAAAAATAAGCAATTCAGTTATGCAACATCAATCAAACTTGACAATATATGTGATGTTCTAGAACTCTGGAAAAAAAAATAAAAAGAAAGGAATAAAGAAAAGTGAAGTTTAGAGCAAGTTTGATTTGCTTTGTTGTCCGAAAATATACTTCCTAAAAATGAGAGCTACTCCAGAGTAAATTAGGCTGCTTTGAGAATAGTAGAAAATTCCTTTTTTAAGATCAAAATGGCAATTTTTGAGGTTAATCTCAAAAAAAAAGACATTGAACTACCATTTGTCAGGGTTACTCTATGTATAAGTTGAACTAATTACTTGAAATTGATTCCAACTAAAAATTATGTAATTCTCTACATAAAGATATTTAATTTTCTTCTTCTTTTCTTCTACTTTATAAAACTAGCCAATGATTTATTTTGGTTTTCATAAACCAACTCCTACTTTAATTAGTTTTTTTTTACATTATTTTATTAATCTTTCTTTTAATTTTCAGGATTTCCTTTATGGTTTTTAGTAGGTTTTAATTTTTTTTTTCATTCTAAGTCTTTTTTTTTTTTTTTTTTTTTTTTTTTTAGCTAACATATTTTTTATTTTTGTTTTTTGCTTTTGACCACTGCTTTCCTGTATCTCATTTTCCCTTTGTTGCCTGTCTCTTCTTCCCTTATCCCTTTCCACTGCTACTTTCCTTTTGGGTAAGATAGAGTTATATTGCCTGTGTGTGTGTGTGTGTGTGTGTGTGTACAAGTTCATGTATATGTGTGTATATTCCCCTTCTGGACCAACTTAAATGTAAGCAAGGTTTAAAATTTGCCTACCTCCCCTCACCCCACATTTGTCCCTTTCTAATGTGTAATTTTTTTCTTTTCCTACCTCTTTATGTAAAACATTTTTTCTAAATGTTTTTCTTCCTTTCCCCTTCTCCTGGGCATCCCTCTTTCTTGCCTATGTATTATTTTGCTTCATCCTTGACCTCTTTCTATGAAATATCCTACCTAATCTAATAAGAATAAAGTTCTTAAAAGTTACATATATTATTTTCTTATAAAGATGTTCAATTTAACCATATTGAATCTCTTATCATTTCTCTTTCATGTTTATTTTTTTATACTTTTCTTGAGTTTTGTATTTGATAGGTTTTTTAAAAATTCAGCTCTGATTTTTCCATATGGAATTCTTGAAAATCTTCAATTTTATTAAATTTCTATTCTTTATGTTGAAGGATAGCACTCAATTTTACTTGGAGATATTCCTGGTTATAATCCTAGCTTCTTTGCTTTCTAGTACATCATATTCAAAGCCCTCCACTCCTTAACATAGTAACTGCTAATTCTTGTGTAGTCATAACTGTTCTTGTATGTTATTTTTTCTGGCTGCTTTAAGTATTTTTCCCTTGACTTGTGAGATTTGAAATTTAACTATAATATTCTTGGGAATTTTCATTTTGAGATTTCATTCAAGAGATGTTCAGTTTATTCTTTCAATGTCTACTTCACCTTCTCATTCTAGGATATTATAGAAGGTTTTCTTGACTTCTTAATTTTTTTTTTATCTGTACTCTTTCTTTCATAACTTTCAGATAGCCTAACAATTCTTAAATCATATCTTTTTCATCTCTATTCCAAGTCAGTTTTTTTTGAGATGTTTCACATTTTCTCCTATTTTTTTTCCATTCTTTTGACTTTGTTTCTTGATGACTCATGAAGTCATTAGTTTCTATTTTCCAAAATATAATTTTTAAGGAACTATTTTCTTTGGTAAGATTTTGTACCTCTATTTGGCTAATTCTATATTTTCATATGTTATTTTATGCAGTATTTTTGTGCATTTTTTTCTTCTTATTATTTTTGCCATTGGTTTTCATCTCTTTTCTTAAATTTTTCTACCACTTATTTGATTTTGAAATTAATAAATTAGACCTTCCAAATATTTTTGTTCAGCTTATGTTCAGTTCACTTTTTTCTTTCAAGTTTTACTTGTTGCTGCTTTGAATTCATTTTCTTCCTCTGAGTTTATATCTTAATTTCCTTTATCACCATAGTAGCTTTTTATGTCCAGATTCATTCTTGTTCTTGTGATTGTTTGCTCATTTTTCTACACTATTTCTTGATTTTGAATTTTATTTCAAAGTTGAGCTCTATTCCCGTCATAGAGGAGGACATTGTTTCAAGCTTTACATTGCTATTTTTCAGAATTTGTTCGGTCAGTTTAGAAATTGTCCTTGCTTTCAAGGTGATGTGATCTGGGGAGAGACTGTCCACTTGTGTACTCTGTTCTTTACCCAGGAAAGGCTGTGATCCCTTAGAGCCAGAAGTGATATTGTATTTCATGGAATGACTTAGAATTATATTTCATCTCAGAGCTTCCACTCCTTCTAACCCAAAATGCTTTTCTTTAACTAAAAGTGACTCGAAACACTGAAATTATCATAATTGTACCTCAGGGTTCTCATTTTCTTTTGACCAAAAATGCTACTCTTCTCCTGTAAACTATGAGCCCCAAATCAATATAACCAATGGAATTGTGAAACAGCATCTGATCCTGCATCTCTTTCTGATCATTTACAATGCTTCCTTAGCATCTCTGGCTTGAGGTCTCCCAAAGCTCCTGGTATTCCTTTTTATAGCACTTGATTGATTAGACACTATCTTTTTTTTTTTTCCCCCCATCCCTCTAAGTTGTCTTGGCCTGGAAGTATATCATACCCATAACTTTTGCTGGCTCTAGCACTATAAAATTGAATGTGAGGTGTTATTTTAAAGTTGTTTGGAGGGAAAGGTTGAACAAACACAGCTGAATACTTTCTCTACTCTGCCACCTTGACTGTGCTTTGGAAGTGGATAGAAAAATCTTGAAGATTTTTTTTTTAAATTCATACCTAAATGAAACTATAGGACACACTATGCCATAATAACTAAGAAGAATTATAAAAGATTACAAAGCAGACACCATACATTAGTTTCATAAAAGCACACATTTTTGAGTTTGAAAAAAACTCTTTGACCATGTAATCTAATCTATGCTGTGGGTAGGGGTGGGGAAATTACCTTTACAATATACCTCAAAGTGGTTGTCCTTTTTGTTCAAATATATAAAACAAGGAAAAATTTGTCATTTGCCAATGCAGCAATTTTCATTGCTGATGATTCTTTTTTTTTTTTTTCTTTCTTTCTTACTAAATTTACTTCCCTTCAATTTCTAAGTATTGTTTTTGGTTATTTCTTTTCTGGAGCCAAGCAGATCATATCCAATATATTTTCTCTATGAAAACAATAAAAAAGAAAAGAATGTTATTTTGTCCGCACTGTTTTCTCTTTTTCTGACTAAATATAGCCCAGTTCCTTAAACCAAGCCTCATGTGATATAATCCTGAAATTCTCGATCTTTATCCCCCTACTTTTGAACATTGTCCAGCTTATTAATGTCCTTGTTTAATATGGTAGGCTGCTGAAAACAGAAGATTAAATGTTCTGATCAAAGCAGAGTGTATCATAAGTTTATCATCGCCCTATTTTTCACTCTATAATACACTTAATACATCCTTATCCAGTTCTAACTGAGATATTTAAATAACCCAATGATTAATTGCTTGAGTTGACCTCAGGAAGGCCTAAGTTTGAATCTTGCCTCAGGCACTTACAAGCTGTAAGACTTAGGAAAGTCATTTAGCCTCCCTCAGTCACCTCATCTTGGAAATGAGTGTTGGATTCAATAGCCTCTAAAGTCCCTTTCAGGTCTAAGCCTAGGAAAAACTTATGTTCATTAGGTTTTCAAAAATTTCACATAACTGTTGGCTCAATCACTTTAAGGTTGTAGTCTGCTATAACCCAAAGAGATTGTGTTTTCATTAAATTACTTTTCATATGAAATACTTGTTTTCTTTTTATCTTAAATTTTAAAAGATTTTTTTTAATATTTAGAAAGTTTCTCTATTAAAGAACAGTAGATTAACAACTTTTTAAAAGTTTCAGTATATAAAATAAACCCACATAAATTATCAGCATTTTTATATATTACCAACAAAATCCAGCAGCAAGAGATAGAAAGTGGAGAGAGCAGATTTAAGATTTTCTGCCCTTTATAAATGCTGTTTCCAAAAATACACAGACTATGGTCATGGTTGAACGTTGTGTTTCTATTATTGTGATGACATAAAATTATTAAAGTGCTACTGGATGTAAAAGTAGTCATGTCTACACATAAAACTATGTTGTACCTACTGAAATATAACTGCTTTCTACATGACATCTGGAAAAAGAGCTTGCTTCTAAAGTGCATAGCATGACTTCAGTCTTAGCTTCCACGCCAATTTAGTACAACTTTGACTAGTAATATTTCTCAGCAAGGCTAAAGTCTCAGTTTTGACAAATGTTAAGAGTTATGCTCAGCAATGTAAGTCTAAACTGTGATACATGTAACTATTATTCACAAGAGGACTTTGGATTTATGACAAATCCTCCCCAAATTCACCAATCCATTGAGGAGATGGGAAACCCCTGAAGAATGACCTTGGGCACTGGAAAATATTGCAAACTGAAGAGAGAGCTAATATGTTCACAAAATTACAGAATTTCAGAGTTGGTAGGGATTTTAGTAGCAAACTACCAAACTCCTACCTGAAAAGAATTTCTTCTATACCACATACAATACAAGGTCATCAAGTTCTTATTTGCAGACCTATAATTACAAGAAATCCACTTCTTCCAAAGATAGCCCCTTATAGTTTAGGGGATACACATACATAAGTGCATATAAATATATATTTAAAGAGATGTATATGCATGTGTATACACACATGCATTTATAATACATATATATGTATACATTTAGTTTAGACTACATATCAATACATATATACTATATATGCATTTATATATACATATATGTGGACATATATATATGTATATATATATATATATATATTATGTATTTATTTTATTTTGTTGTCTTCTAGTTCTTTTCTCTCAGCTAAGTAGAACAAGTTGAACTATTGTTGCATATGACAACCCTTCAAATATATGAAGGGTTTCCCAAAATTTCTTTTCTCTGGAATAAAAATTCCAGTTTATTCTCCCAGTCCTCACTAGCATGGAATCTAGGCTTTTTATCATCCTGATTGTGCTCCTTGGGATGCTTTCCATTTCAGAGGAGTACTCTTCATCTTTCTCAGTTGACCATTATTTAAACTTGGACCTGAATGCAGTTAGGTTCATTGAGAGAAAACACATTAGTTTTATGAACTTTCCATGACTAAATACTTCCCTTCTAAACAAAGTCTCACATTATATTTGTGTTGTTGTGTTAAGTCCGAGCTAGGTCCCTGGAGGCCTAAGGATCAGCCTGAGTCAGGATAAATTAAAGTCCTTGGTCTTTAGGGGGAGAAGTGAAGGGGACAGACTAAATGCCACCAGGCTCGCCACCAACTTCTCTAGTCCTTGTCCTGCCACAAAGTGAGTTCTCCCCGCTCTCACCCTACCCTCTAATCCTTGCCTAGGATTATCTTAGCATCAAACATTGAGTCAGCATCAATGGTGAGAAAAGCCATTTTTCCAAACATATGGTAATAGAGTCATTGTCTCATATTGAATAGGTAATTAGCCTTAAGTGCTCCATTGTCTGATTCAAGCACACCTTTTCATAGTTTCAGCCCTTTACATAGTTGGACAACCTCAGTCTTTTTACTGAACCATAGGCTCATTGTATTGAATAGAAGGAATTCTCATTCTGAGATCTAAAAAGTCAGCAAAATATCATAGGAGAAAATATAAACAGAAATCAAAGCGGGGCTTTTGTTTTGTTTTATTTGTTGCAGGCATCTAAATTATGTGTTGGCTTTCCAGTTACACCTCTCTTTTTCAATGTTCTCATCTTTAAAATTAGGTCATTTCTTCTCTTGGTTGACAAAACATTTTTATGGACTTATTTATAAAACTGAGAATCTACCTCTTATATTAAAAAAAAAAAAAACAAAAAAAAAAAAACTATATAATTTATATGACTGCAATTTGTCCTAAGAAATAAATGTCTGAATAGGAATAACTTCCTTCAGGCTAAGGAAAAGTCCAAATGTAGAAAAATGCTTCATAGTGTTGAGTCCTTATCTCCCTTTTTCTATAATGCTTCCATCATTCTTATAATTAAAATAAAGGAAATTCCAGTAATATCAGGTCATCCAATTTTACCTTTTCCTCCATGCACTGAGAATTAAGGATTTGCTGTTGGTTGGAATAATTTGCAAAAGCTATCCGAATTTTCAGAGGAAATATAATCAAGATACTATGACTTACATTCTTTTTAAATAAAGCTATTTATTTTCAAAACATATGAATAGTTTTCAACATTCGCCCTTGCAGAACCTTTTGTTCCAATTTTTTTCTCCCTCCCTTCCTTTTCCTATTCTCCATCCCCTAGAAAGCAAACAATCCAATCTTTGTAAAACACATGCAATTCTTCTTTACATATTTCCATAATTTTCATGCTGCTCAAGACAAATCAAATCAAAAAGGGAAAAAATGAGAAAGAAAAGAAAACACAAGCAAACAACAATAAGATAAAGTTAAATACTATGTTGTAGTCCACACTCAGTCCCCACAGGCCTCTCTCTGGGTGCAGATAACTCTCTTCATCACAAGATCATTGGAACTGGCCTGAATCACCTCACTGTTGAAAAGAGCCACACATGATTTACATTCTATAGAAGAAGTCAATCTAAGATAAAAAATAGCTCTAGAAATGAAGTTATAAATACAATAAAATAAATATCTCTAAAGAGGAGGAAAAGAAGAGAGGGAAAATGAAATTGTGTGGATGAACAACTAGAGTTTACAAAGTAAAAGAGAAGCAATGACTGATAACTAAAGATGGATGGGGAAAGTATGTTATAATCTTGTCAAATGATATAATCTACAATAACGTTCATAAATAAAGTGAATCAGGAGGCAAATAAGTCAAAAATGAAAGGGGAAAGAAGAACAACAAAATTAACAATGAATATTGTGTAATTACAAGTTCTAGGTTTATCCCCACCAAAAAAGTGATGAGAATGTAGCTACCTCCTTTTCCCCCCAAATATGGTAAACAAGGGATAAGAAGTTCTATATAATATCTGGCTTGATATATGTGCTAGTATATCTTTATCTCTAGCTGGAGATGATAAAATTGATAAACTAGTGGACTTGAAGTCAGGAAAACTCTTCATGAGTTCAAATGCAGGATCCAACACTTATCAGCTGTGTGATTCCAGGCTAGTTACTTAATCCTGTTTCAGTTCCTCATCTATAAAATGAGCTAGAGAAGGAAATGGCAATCTACTTCATTATCTTTGCCAAGAAAAACCCCAAAAGGGTTCGTGGAAAGTTGGACATGTCTGAAATAACAACAACAATATGAGCTATCTATACACATATATAAATGAATTTATGTAAACTATAATAATAAACATTTAAAAATAAGAAGCATACACATTTGAAAAATGCTAAAATTCTCAATGAACTCCAATGAACAAAAAGTGTTAGACTTTACAGACTTGTTTGTGAAAAAAAGGTTTAAGGAAGTGATAAGAAAACTAACTTATAGTAGATGGAAAGGTTATCAGGGATGATAGAGAAATTACGTATTTATCTTTAGTCATTTTTGCAGATAATTAAACTGAGGCAAACAGAAGTAAATGACTTGACCAGGTTCACACAACTAGTAAGTATCTGAGATCAGATTTGATAAACTATGCAAAGCAGATGTGATTATAAAGCTAGTCAGTAAAGGAGGTGGTGTAGATATAACTTATCTATATTTAAATAATGTGCCTGAAAAAGTAACGTATACTGTTCCAAGAAAGATGGAGCAGTATGTATGAGATCATAGTTCAATTAGTTTTATACATAAGTAGTTGAATAGCTGGATCTGAAATACTGTCACTAATGATTTGATATCAGTTTTAAAATAGGTCCCCAATAGAGTGACTCTAGGATTTATTCTAAGACCAAAGTCATTGGACATTTTTTATTACTGACCTGGATAAAAGAATGGGTGAACTACTTACTTCTCCTTTGTTACTGTCACAAATTTAAAAGGGACTTTACAAAACAAACAACAACAATAACAAACACAACTGGATAATTGGATTCAAAATCTATAGTTGATAAACCATTGTATTTTAAGTCACTAAAAATATGTTCAAACCCTGCCTTAGAAACTAAATATTTGTGTAGTCCTAGTTAAATTTCTAAACCTCTCTATGCCAGTTTTTTTCATTTCTAAAATCAGTGGATGGTTATTAAAGTTTGTTCCAGCTCTAAATCTATATTTATAAATCTACATAGCTCTCTATAAACTATATATCTGTTATATATCTAGATATTTAGATATATAGACTGACTATATGGATGATCTCTCTACAGACAGATATGTAGATATAGGTATATACAAACAATGAGAGATATACAAAAATGTAATTCTCCAGAGATGATGACTCCAATTATAAATAAAGTCAATTTTATCCGATAAGTACATGTTTGGGAGAAATGTTTGACTAGCAGAATAAAATAACATACAGAATTTTTCTTGTTACAGTTGTATTATAATACCAGAGAGTTATATATATATATATATATATTTTTTTTTTTTCCTACTTCATTGTGTACATATTCTGCTGAAAATAAAGGGAATATGCAGATTTCTGCTTCCATATATTGGTTAAGTCATTGCTAAACTTTCAGAAAATAAAGTGCATTATTGAGTGGAAAGAAATCATTTGCATTGTAATTATATGCTATTTCCCTAACTAGGAGATTCCTATGAATCTTTCATCATGAAGGCTAATTATAAAATCATTTGAGTTATCATTGGGTAAAAGGGCTTCTTATATTTAGTTATGTTCTTATTTAGTTATTCAATCTAGAAAAGGAAATGAACCTTTCCCACCAAGGCCTTGAGCTGTTTTACATAATGAACTGAAATGCTTCACATTTTGTCTTCTCATAAGCCAATCATTTTGCTCCCAAAAGAAAACATTTTAGTGCTACTACTTTCCTAGAGGAAAAAGAACATTCTCAGGTCTTAAGAGTTGAAATAAGTCCAGGCAGCTCCATCCCTAATAAAACCAATCAGTTCCAAGAAAACATAATGGTAGGAGAAACTGTATATAGGAAGCAGGTTGCTTCATATAGAAAACAAGAAATTTACAATTTAAAAATATGTAAATTAAACATTGTTTAATTTTTTGGCTAGGTCAGATAAAGTGTTGTTACCACACTACTTTAGTCAAAGAGATTAGCTAGTAATCTTGTTTATGTGTATGTTTGATATATGCATAAGTGAAGGGGGAATTCTCTGTAGTATCTTTTGGATTAGAAAATCAAGTCCTTTTAAGGTCATTTCAAAAAGGAGTTCATTGTTATGAGAAAGGAGAATGTTATAAGGATAAGAATGTAATATAGCCTTTCCACTGTAGATAAGCCCTTTCCTGTCTCAACTCAAAATTCAGGAAAGCCTGCACTGACAAAAGATAAAAACTAGACTATCAGAGACCCTTTATTTTCCTTCTATTTTAAGTGATACTAAAGGATTCAAGCTAATTCTTGCCTTCAACCACAATTCGTGTAGGGCACCACTGAAGAAATCTGTATGAGCTGATTAACTGGAATCCATCAATCATTCCATAGCAGAATCAAAGTGCTGGACTCTTCTGTTGTTGAGAGAATTAGGAATGACCAAGGACTGATACTGATTTCCTACAATTGCTATAGATTGCAGCAGACTTTATATAATTTAAAATAATTGTTTTCCTCCATTTAAATTTCTCTTCCTTGTCCTACTCTTACTTCTTCTGTGGTTGGGGAACTTGAGGCAACAAAGGAGCTATGGTGATGGAAATAGCAACTGGAAAGAAACATGTCTTATCCTCAAGATAGTATAAAACTATCAAAGGGTTTTTCAGACCATGACAAAGTGTCTCTCTGGGCAAGAAAATGTGGATCAGGACAAGTCTATTACAAAAACATTTAAGTGCCTCCCCTATGCAGGACATTTTCCTAGGCTATATTATGAGGAAAGAGATAAGACGTACAATTTAATTTACTGCCATATTTGGTTATAGAGAACTCTCAGATGAGAAAAAGCATAGTACTATTACTTTTTCTGTAACTTATTCTTAAAGAGTGGCTGAAATAATAAAGAATAGAAGCAAAATAACACTAATAGCAAAGTTGTTTTAAGAACAACTTTGAGTGACTAAGTCATATTGACTATTACAAATACTTAAATTAACTACAAAAGACATATGAAGGAAGATATTAACTACATCCAAAGAAAGAACTTATAAGCAGATATATATATATATATATATATATATATATATATATGCATACACTCATACATACATATATACATATATACATACATATGTAATGTTTTATGGTAGTCATCTCTAGGACATGGAGGGAAGGAAGAAATTTTTAAAAGTATATGATATGTTCATTATATATTTAAAAAGAATAACAAGTTTTATAGAAAAGATTGCAGTTTCATATGTAATCATCTTTTTATTATCCTACTATGTTATGGATATATCTGTTTTATTTTGTGAATTAAAAATAAAATAAAATATAAAAATTGTTATCTCTAGCACTAAGCACAAAAATGACTTGTCTGTGATCTCATAGCCAATTTATGTCAAAGATAGAACTTGAATCATGATGTCCTATCTTCAAAGCTACCTCCACTAGATAAAGCTGTATAAGCAACACATAACAAGGGAAAAAATGAAAGTATTTTAGCACCTACTATCCCATTCTAGAGTTAAGTGCTGCACACATCTTAAAACAATATCTACAAGGTGTACTTTGGGTATTAGACTTAGGATTTCATTGGTGTAATGAATTGCTGTGTACCAAACTTTCTACCAAAGTATATCAGGAGTTGTTTTGCAAATTATAATCACACAGTTGACTTGGCTATGGAGAAATAACTGAATTTACCCAGAATCATAAAGGTCTTGGGTTAGTTTTGATTCATTTCTTTCACTCTCATGCCAGGTCTCTATCAGGGCAACCATTTTACCTTTCATTGTATAAACATAGATGATATACTATTTAACATGTAATATAAAATATTAAATCATCTGACATGCTTTCAAATAATTTCAAGAAGGAGAATTTGTTTAAAAAAATGACAAGGAACAGAGATGTACATAAGAAAAGGTGTCACATGGGCTCTGTTCCTTAAACTGTACTTTGAAAGAGCCTAGATGAAGAATTGAGGTAAATGTCATGTGGGAATACCTTTCAGATGTCCCTATGGATTAGCAAAGGGGCTGGAGATGGAATGCTTTGAATACAGAATTTCTAGCAGGCCAGTTTGCCTAGAATAGAGTATGGATAAAGAGGAATGATACAGAAAGCAAAAAAAATAGGTCAATCTGACTCTGGTCAGATTGGAGAGAGATTCATTCTTCCATTATTTATTTCATTCACTTTTTTATTTGTTAGTTCATTCATCCATGTATCCATTTATCTATTGATCTTTTATTTATTGTTATTTACCATTTATTTATCATTCATTTCATCTTATTTGTTTGTTTATTATTTATTTCCTTTGTAAAGCCAAGGTTGAGCCATGTTTATGAGGTCACATCATACCTTCCTCCTGCCTATGAATGGATTTATCACTTGTTTACAGTTACCTCACTCTTGCTTTTGACTTTTGAATCTTACTTCAGTGCATCTCATTCTTTTGTTTTTGGCCCTCATCCATCTGACTCTTTTCCCAGTGACTCTCTTTCAGGCTTTCTTTAGCTAGTTTGCAAATACTGGTCCAGCAGACACCCAGGGTGAATGTAGTCCCCATCCCAGTGGAATTCCAAGCAGCAACTTTTCTTTTCTCAGACATAGAGAAATCTCTGATTGCAGTAGAAGTCTTTGTGCCTTTACCATGGCATCTGCAGACAATAATAATGAAGGAAACAACCAATTTAGTTTTTTTTTTTAATTTATGGAATAAAACAAGCATTTCTATAATATAGCATAATAAAAAAGATGATTGCATATGAAATTGCAAATCTACTATGCACAACTTACTATTCCATTTAAATATACAACAAACTTATCATGTAAATGTCCTTTTTTTCCCTCCTTTAAGTGGCTTTATATTATGTCAACTAATCCACATCTTTAAAAGGAAATGATGGCCAGTTTCTCAGATTGACACATTTTTTCCCAAAAGAAATGCCCCATAAATTAAATTAAATAATTTGGGTACATTCTGCTTTTGCCTTCCCTCTCTCCAAGATATAGCCTAGAAGACTGTCCATATCAAACCATTAAACATACAATTTAATGAGTCTTTATTTAATGAATCTTATTCCTATGATTGATTTCAAGATATGAATGGGGCCCTTGATTGGTCTTTAACTTTGTTTTAAGTAGCTCTACTTTCATTCCCAAAGGCTTTGTTAACTTGAATCATGACAAAGTTCTTCTAATTTGTAGCTTATACTTTCCCCTTCCTTCCTTAACTCCTCAAAAGATAAGTGGACTAATTGTTTTAAATGATCCCTTGGTTGGTGCAAATACATGAATCTGAATCATTTTTATCCTGGTTGATGCTATTCAATGGAGTTTCATTTTTATTGACATTAGCATTCAAGGACCCCCAAAGCTTCTGTGATTCAATTTTGATCTGTGGGTTTATATTTTTGAATACACGATTTGATAATTTGTCTCAACATAATTAGCTTCTTTTGTAATGATGGGTATTTTAAATATTTAAAAATGTTATTCTCAGAAGAGGTCTGTAGGCTTTATCAAACTGCCCAGAGTTAAGAATTCATGTTGTAAATTTCCAATTTTTAGTTATATATTCTTCCTGAAGTTACTTACAAACTGTTTTATATATAAATGGTTTCTTTTCAGTTAAATAAAAGCTTTTTCATTAAAAAAATAAATAAATAAATTCACGGGGGCAGCTAGGTGGCGCAGTGGATAGAGCACCAGCCTTGAATTCAGGAGGACCCCAGTTCAAATCTGGTCTCAGACACTTAACACTTCCTAGCTGTGTGACCCTGGGCAAGTCACTTAACCCCAGCTTCAGGGAAAAAAAAAATAATAAAAATAAAAAATAAAAAATAAAATTCACATCAATAAGCTTAATTAAGCACTTACTATGTGGCAGATAGTGATCAAAGTAATCACCACACAAAGCCAAAAAGTAAGAGGAGAAAAAAAATGAAATAGTCTTCTCCCTTGAGAAGCTTGTGTCCTTTCCATGAGGAAATACCCTTCTCTCCATGTCTAGCATAGTGCCTTGTGCATTACTTAATCAATGCTTGTGGAACTGAATTGTGTTGATTTGTTGTAACCAATGTAATATTTGGACGGAACATTTGTTATCTTTATTTCCCTTACTTCATGATTAAAGCATCTTCTTTTGTAATACTCTTTAGCAGTAATACGTGTTCTTGTGGCGTTTTTTGTTTCCATTTTTTATACCCCAGTTATTTTGATAATGTGTAGCAAGGTATTTGAAGCAATGTTCACAAAACACAACAAGATTTGTTTTTGTTTTTGCTTTTTTTTCCCCCCCAGCCTGATGAGTCCTAGTTTAGAAACTTCCAGGCAATTTATAGCTATCAATATAAGCCCTAGGGAACTATGGGAGGAAGAGTATATTATTTACCAAAAGTCACATAGGTCCTAAATCTTAGAGGAAGCATTTGAGCCAATCTTCCAGATTTCAAGCCCATCAGTCATTAGCATTCTATATCATCAAATAACAATTTAACCAATAACTATAATAATAATAATCTTCCTATTATCACTCATACAGTATTGTGTGTGAGAGACAGAGAGAGAAAAGAGACAGAGAGACAAGAGAGAGATAATAAAAATGCATAACTTAATTGATTTAGGAAACCACTAGATAAAATAAATGTTGTGACTACTAAAAGTAAGCAGATTCTCTCATGCTTAGTCTGAGCTGCCTTGAACCCTGAGAGGCTAATTCTTAAGGCACCACAATGGATATGTTTCAGAGTCAGAACTTTAACTCATGTCTTCGTGGTTTTGTGGTGACATCTCTACCATATATTTCCAATGGTACGGTAGGCCAATGGATTTTCTTCTAAATGAATGTCATTTACTTGATCATAGATACTGTTCATACTCCCTGCAAAAGACAAAGATGGGACCTATTGATCTCATGAGTATAGAGAAGACCTTTGTTAATAAACTAAAATTCTAGACCATTACTTTTTCAATAACTAGCACATCTAGGACATCAAGAGGTCTATTTGTCCAAGGTCACAGCAGCAGAGTCAAGGAAAGACTTGACTTCAGTCTCCCTGTTCACATGATTGAATCTTTATCCACTTTTTTCCTCAATAGTATTTTCTTTTCCAAATACATATAAAGAAAAAAAAATACAAAAAACAAATATGTGTAAAGATAGTTTAACATTCTTTTTTTGTAAGAGTTTCTGTTCCAAATTTTTCACTCTCCCTCCCTTGCTTCCCTCCTCCCCAAGACAGCAAGCCATCTGACATAGGTTAAACATGTGCAATCTTCCACTAAAATATCCTGTCTGCACATACCAATCCCAACTATAGTAAGTACAGATCTGAGCATGTTTTTTGGGTGGAGGTGAAAGGCACCATACATCCCCCTGCTGATTTTATGGTGGAGTAAGTGGGCAGTGGGCAAATGGTTTCCTTCTCTTAGGCTCGTCAGTCAAATCCGAGTTTTCCCCTTCATATCTGTGTAAGGCATTGACTCAAGGAATGTGGGTTTATTTTCAAACTCCTGTCAGCACTC